>NW_024068265.1:0-195116 GCF_009389715.1 Phoenix dactylifera
TTTCTAACAGATTATTCACGGTATGGGTATGTGTATCTTATGAGACACAAGTCTGAATCTTTTGAAAAGTTCAAAGAGTTCAAGAATGAAGTAGAAAAACAAACTGGAAAACCTCTTAAGGCTCTTCGATCAGATCGAGGAGGAGAATACCTTAGTGGAAAATTCCGGGACTATCTCAAGGAAAACGGCATAGTCTCACAGTGGACACCTCCGGGTACACCTCAACTCAACGGGGTGTCAGAGAGGAGGAATCGGACCCTATTGGATATGGTCAGGTCCATGATGAGCTTCACTGATTTACCTATGTTTCTTTGGGGAGATGCCTTACTTACCGCAGTATATCTACTGAATAGAGTTCCCTCTAAATCCGTTCCTACCACACCGTATGAGATATGGCATGGTAAGAAACCAAGTCTTGGTCATCTCAAGATTTGGGGATGTCCGGCCTACGTCAAGAGACTACAGGCGGACAAACTAGAGGCTAGGACCATAAGTGCTCGTTTTATAGGATATCCTAAAGAGTCATTAGGATACAGTTTTTACGTCTCAGAGGATCACAATGTGTTTGTGAGCCGTCATGCCATCTTCTTGGAAAACCAGTTTATCCTTGATAGAGGCAGTGGGAGGAAAATTGAGCTTGAAGAGAAAGTCTCTGAAAAGCAACGAGTCATGGATCCTATCGAACCCATTCATACAGAGCCAGTACACGATGTCCCTCGACCATCTCGTAGATCTAGTAGGGTCTCCCATCCTCCCGATAGATACTTAGGTATACTAGAAGAGGATACCGAGAAAATGTTCCTAGTGGGAGATAGGGATCATACACAAGATCCCAAAACCTACGACGAGGCGATATCTGATATCGATTCCGAGAAATGGCTGGAAGCCATGAAGTCAGAGTTAGACTCCATGCATTCCAACCAAGTCTGGACCTTAGTAGACCCACCAGAAGGTATTGTACCTATTGGATGCAAATGGATCTACAAAAGGAAAATAGGTTTCGGATGGAGAGGTAGAGACCTATAAGGCAAGGCTTGTGGCGAAAGGGTATAGTCAGCGCGAAGGCATTGACTATCAGGAGACCTTTTCACCTGTAGCCATGCTAAAATTCATCCGAACATTGCTTGCCATTGCAGCATTTAATGATTATGAAATCTGGCAGATGGATGTGAAAACTGCTTTTCTGAATGGATATCTTGATGAAGATATCTATATGGAACAGCCTTTGGGTTTCACTTCCAGTGATGGAGATCACAAGGTCTGCAAGCTGCAAAGGTCCATCTATGGACTAAAGCAAGCATCTCGGAGTTGGAACACTCGTTTCGATGACGCAGTCAAAATGTTTGATTTCATCAAAAACGAAGAGGAACCGTGTGTTTACAAAAAGGTTAGTGGGAGCGCTGTCGTATTTCTCGTACTGTACGTGGACGACATCCTACTGATAGGGAATGATATTTCCATGCTAACCTCGGTCAAGATCTGGTTGTCAAAAGAATTCTCCATGAAAGACCTTGGGGAAGCATCCTATATTTTGGGAATAAAGGTCTATAGAGATAGATCTAAAAGGATGCTTGGCCTTTCACAGAAGATGTACATAGAGGAGGTGCTGAAGAGGTTCAGCATGGAAAACTCGAAGAGGGGTCTCTTACCCCTAAGGCATGGAATTCATCTCTCCAAGAAGATGTGCCCCAACACATCTGAAGAGATTCAACACATGAGCAAGATACCCTATGCATCGGCAATAGGGAGTCTCATGTATGCCATGCTATGTACACGACCTGATATAGCCCTTGTTGTGAGTGTCACAAGCAGATATCAGTCGAATCCAGGTGAAAAACACTGGACAGCTGTGAAGAATATTCTTAAGTACTTGAGAAGAACTAAAGATTTATTCTTGGTTTTTGGAGGATCATCAGAGTTAAAGGTAGAAGGGTACACAGATTCAGACTTCATGACTGATGTCGATGATAGGAAGTCAACATCTGGGTATGTGTTCTTGTGCAATGGTGGTACGGTGAATTGAAAGAGTTCTAAACAACCGATCATTGCTGATTCTACTATGGAAGCTGAATACATCGCCGCCTCTGAAGCTGCTAAGGAAGGCTTCTGGTTCAAGAAATTCATTGCAGAGTTGGACGTGATGACATCAGATGCCATAACACTCTACTGCGATAATAATGGCGCCATAGCTCTTGCTAAGGAACCAAGGTCTCATCAGAAGTCCAAGCACATAGAGCGGCACTTCCATCTCATACGCAACTATGTTGAGAAGAAGTATGTCGAAGTGCAGAGAGTAGACTCCGCGGACAACGTGGCAGATCCGCTCACTAAGCAGTTAAGTCAACAAAAGACTGAAGCCCACCTTGAGAAGATGGGACTAAGATATATGACTGATTGGCTTTAGTGCAAGTGGGAGATTGTTAGATGTATGCCCTAGAAGCCAATTTTGGCTGACACATTATTAATTCTAGGAACATAATTTTGTACTTTACTATTTATTATTGAATAAATAAATGCATCTTTCTATTCATATTATTTATGTGTCTATGAATCGTCCAAGAATTAATAAGATGATGATGCGTATTCTTAAGAGTTAAGAATTTGAGCCATGCATCATTGATGATTAATTTCTGAATGCTCCTGATCAATGGATCATCATAAGGATGGTGATCGATCCGATCAGTGCATACATTGCTTTCCTTATGGATGGACGAGGCTCGAGTCCACAGTGTGGCGACACTGAAGTAATAGTGCAGGTGCTTGTTAGAGAACAAGGGTACTGAGCGTGACCAACACAAGAAGCCACTTGGATGTCTATCCACTCGTCAGTGACTTGCTTGATGTTGCAGTAGTGTGACTGGTCCTTTGACCTGCGATGCTTTGGCTACTCACAGGGAGGTTATTGTAGTTTGACTGCACAAATACATGGTCTCTAGCCATATGGGTCCATGCAGTGTAGATTGGCTGCAGTAGGTTCACTGTAGGAGTAGGGTATGCATCTACAAGGAATCTATCGACCTTGATAGAAAAGGAGAGATCCTATGTGATTTATAAGACTGAGTTCGTAAGACCTCGGCCGGGGCAGATTGCACAGTGGAGAAAGAGTTCTCCGCTCTCGAACTTAAGTCGAATAAATCTTCACATATGACAGACGATGGGGTTTGACGAGTTATCCTTGACCTCCGTCTTGTAGGGATCCACGATAGTAGGACTGTATCACATGATAACTGCACCTAGAGGTTCATCATTTTATTCTGCTGGGTAGCCACTACATGCTGCTAGGTGTCACTGGTGGATGGTGGGACTCACAGGGATTATCTCGATGATCGATTAACCCTAATGAGTAGAGTTGGAATCGTTCCAACCCATTGAAAGGAGTTTTCAATGATATTGTGATAGAGATCGCAATATATCTCACACTATGAGGTCACACACACTAGAAGTATTGACCGATCCGATGGTTGGAAAGTGATTATGAATCACGAGTAATCAATTCGATTGATAAAAGGTTGAAAAAAAAAAGAAAATTGATTAATTAGACTTAAAACACGAATCCTACTTGGAGTAGAATTCCTAGAGTCCTAATTGGATTAGGACTGGGAGTCCTATTTGGAGTAGGACTGGGATTCCTACTTGGAGTAGGATTCCTACAATCCTAATTAGATTAGGAGTTTAGAATTAAATTTGAATTCCTACTTGGAGTAGGATTCCCAGAGTTCTAATCGGATTAGGACTTCGGATTCAAATTAGAGTCCTAATTGGATTAGGACTAAAATTAAATATGTCCTAATTTGGATTAGGGTTTCTTAAGTCACAATTAATTATTAATCTAATGAATCAATAAGACTCCTAATTGGATTAGGATTGAAGAGTTCAATTGAGTCAAAATTGATTTAAGTTCTAATTGGATTAGGACTTACCTAGATTGGATCCAAATTGGTTCACCCTTGGGCTAAGCCTAATTGGATTAGGGCTTGACCACATTAGGGCATTCCAAACCCTACTTAATGTGGATTAGGGTTTACCATGAGGAGGGGCGTACGCCCCTCCCCTTTCCATGTGGTGTGGGGTGAAGAGAGGGGGCCGGCGCCCCCTCTTAGGAAATAACTCTAGGGCTCCTAGATTGTAGGAGCCCTAGATGGCTTTAAAAGGGGAGCAAGGGCCGGCGCCCTAAGTGAAGAGAATTCCTCCTCCTCCAAGCCGTGGCCACCCCTCTCCCTTCCTTGGTTCAGCCGCCATCAGCAAAGGGAAAAAGAAGAAGAGGCGTGCACCTCTCCTTGGCCTCCTTCCTTGGTTCCAACGCAGGGAAGAAAAGAAAGGCTGCAGGGGCTTCGTTCCTCTTCCTCTATCCCTCCTTCTTCTTCCTCCTTTCAAGCACATTCAAGAGTTGAAAGAAAGAGAGGAGATCAGCCATCAAAAGAAGTCTTTGCAAGGGAGCTAGCACCCCGGGAAGACAAGAGAGCTTTGATCGGATCTCTGCTTCGTGTGGATACCCGTAGAGGCCGGGCACTTGAACGGCTTCAAGCGAACCTTCATCCAAAAACCACGATCATCAGTTTGCGGTGATCATCTACCCGCGCAAGGTGAAGATCTGATCTTCTAATTAGATTAAAAGTTTTTAATCCTAACCCATCTACGAACGGTTTTTGAACAACGTTCATACGATGAACGGTTGATCCCGCGCATGCCTCTTCCGCTGCCATCTGAATTTTTTTGAATTTTCTGCGGCATGGGCGGGTTCCCAACACCGGAAACGGACCAACTCCAGTTCCTCCTCAATCAGAGTGGACCCAACCTCATCGGGACCGAGACCCATCCCAAAAAGGAAGAAGAAAAGGAGAAAGGAGTAAAAAATGAACACGAAGAAGAAGGAAGAGACAAGTATCTAAAAAAATGAGAAAGCCTCCGAGCCAACATGGGAGAACGACCTACTGTAAGGTCACCGGAGTATCGCCGAAAATCGCCTCCAAACGTCGCCGGGAAGGTTCAGCCGCAGTCGGGGAAGAAGAAAAGAAAGGACAACGGCAGAATCAAACAAGGGAGACCTTTCTAGGGAAAAGTCGAGGGCTTATATAGACCCTCCCGACGGCTCAGATCGGCGGGGCTAAAACCCGCCTCCCGTCTAGATTGCGCCGCATGTCCGCCCCGAGAACTGAAGCAGCGCATTTATTCTGGGCGGACGCCTCGGATACGGGATCAAGGCGCCGTCCCATTGGATCCCAGAGCCCCATCATGAGCCCGCTACTCAAAACAGCCTTGAAGGACGAAAGGGCGTCGTCTCCTCTCCCTTCATTAAAAACGCCCCGAGGCGCGCGGAATGCCAGCATAATTTAAACCTCCCTAACCCCCACCGCTGCAATAAAAGCAATTACTTCCCACGTCCCAGCTCGCCAACAGCTTGGACTCGGAAGTCGGGGGGTAGTTTTGAGGGAAATACAAGTCACCCTAAAACATATGGTCGGAAGTACCCGACCTTAGGACGACCGACCTGACGCCCGACCTTAGACAACCGACCTGGCGCCCGACGCCGGACGGCTTGGCACCAGATCAGGCACCCAACTCTGGGTTCTCGACCTCAGAACGTCCGACCTTGGAAGGCATCCGATCCCTAGAAGTCAGACCTCACTAACCGCCCGCTACTGTCACGTCCATCTACGGCCCAGCTCGGAACCACGCCTTAGCCGGCTTACTCAACAATTAATGAGCATGATCTCCGCAGACCTCCGGCTTACTCAACAATTAATGAGCATGATCTTCGCAGACCTCTGGCCTACTCAACAATTAATGAGCATGGTCTCCGCAGACCTCCGGCCTACTCAACAATTAATGCTTATGACCTCCGGCTTACTCAACAATTAATGCGCATGATTCCTGTCGTTTGCTGACCTCCAGTTCCCCATAGCAGGTCAGTTCGGCTACGTCCAGTCCCCCGCGACAACTCCTTGATTCCGACCTCATCCTCTACAGCAAGGCATTAATTCATGTGATCACCCACCAACTCACGCGCGATGTACTCAGTCGTACGGCGACTTGGTCCCGTCGCATCACAGGTAATCCAGCACCCCATTATAAAAGGAGAGCCCCTCTATCGTAAAATAGGGGAGGAAAAGGAAAAGAAAAACTCAGGTCATTCTCCCTCTACTCATATATTCCCCCTCTGACTTAAGCATCGGAGGGCCGGCGCCGGAAATCCCGGCCACCGGCTTTTTGCAGATATCCTAGAGGACGCCGTCCGCCGACGGACCGCCGCCACCCGCAGCCCGTCGATCCCCACCGGAGCTCCTCCTTCTTAGCCGACGGCCGCCCCCGGGTCCAGTTTCCAGCAACAATGATTGTAAAGGGAAAATGTATGAAAGAATGTTTACCTGTTCCCTAATAAATATCTAATGACTCTTTAAAATATTCTTTGCTGAAAGTTGAGGAACTTGTTTTGCTGTAAAGAAAAGCCCGGTGTGCTGCTTTTTTGTTTACTTGGGAGGTGCCTAAGGTTAAGGTATTAACTCTTTCACGGCAGGCTGATTTTCCATATATAACAATTGTGGGTTTCCGGTTTCAGGAACACCAGCAGTCAAATATCACCATCATACACCTCTGACGGGAAGTATGTTGTATGCGCTAGTGAGGACTCCGTGTGTATAGGGATGCGAGATCCGGCACGCAGCCTTGGCTCTGGGGGATGAAGCAAAGGTTGGAATACTACCCGATGGACCGCGCCCCCCTCCCACCCCCCAAAAAAAGGTTGGAATACTACCCGATGTCACGAACACTCAAATTGTAAAGATGTGTCAGGCGCAATCCCATGGCCCGGCAGTGCAAGTAACCGTGGGCCGTCTCTGCCGTCGTGGTCCCAAAGGTATACTCATGAACGTGGAGAGAGCAGCGATTCCCAGTTGTCCGCAACCTCCGAGGATTACGTCCCCAGCAGCAGGAGACATCACCCGCCTCTTCCAAAGAAGAGTGCCACGGACCAGACACAGTCCTGTGCAGACGATCAGATATTGGCAGTGAGTCATTTGTTTCATCTTGTCCTTCTTTGATCTGGTCTGGTGCAGCATCCTCTTCGATTTCAGAACCTGGCACCTTTTCGCCATCCCTGTCATCTTGGGTGTGGTCTTTTGCGGGCAGCAACAGGACCAGCAACATTGGCTCCGCAAATGCATGGGGTCTAGTGGTAGTGACAGCTACTCGAGGAGGGGATATCAGAATATTCTAATGTCAGAACAAGCTCTGAATGAGCTGTGTTGGGCTGAAGTTGATAGGCCCAACTGACCTCAGCCCATGGCATGAGGAGGAGTTCCATCTTCCTCACTATGATGGGGGCTAATTCCGAGGCAGCTTTGTGGCCACTTTTAACAGCCGCCGATTACGCTCAACCGGTGCGAGAATTACTGTGGTGAACGAGCCATGTTCCCTTTGAAAACCCCCTATAAATTCTCCATTTCTTAGTGATCGACCCATCTTTGAGTCCCACCGAGCCTTCTCCTCTGGTGGCCGGTGTGCCACCCTAGCCAGCATCCATCTGAAGTCTTCCCCATTTCTTTGCTTCCTTTGATTCCTCCCTTTTTTGAGCGCCGCCGCTACCAATTGCCATTGGTTGAGCAACCATGGTCGAGATCCTTTCTCTTCGTTGACGCGCTGGTGAGCTTCCCTTCCATCTTTCTTCTCCATTTTTCCTTTTGTCGAGCAATCACCCCTATTTTGGGCTAAACAGAGAATCTCATTAGCTTCTCTTTGCCAACCGCCATCGGCTATCGACTGGCTGTCGACTCCAGCCACCAAGGCCTAGTTGCTGCCAGACTTCCTCCTTCTTCCCTCTTCCCTCTTCCTTCTCTTCCCCCTTTCTCCTTGCTTTTTTAGCCATCAGGATTAAGAACTCTTTTGGGTCGTGTTGGGCCGTCTTCATCCAATTTGATCCGTGTTCATCCAATTTGGGCCGTGTTCATCTATTTTGGTCCGTGTTCATCCATTCTGGGCCGTATTCAATCCATCTTGGGCCGTGTTCATTTATTTTGAGCTGTATTGGGCTGTGTTCATCCATTTTGGGCCAAGAGGAAAAAAAATTACTCCCCAACTCTCCTTTAATCGAGTAGACTTAAACCTCCCCTGATGATCGGCCTGGACCACACAAATTGAGCCCAAGACCAGGATCAGACCAAATCTAGACTCGAGCTGACATTTTCTTTTCTCTCCCTCTTTTTCTCTCTAGTCAGGCTTAGGGATCCTAGTGTAAACTTTGCTTTTCTTGTTGCTCGGATCCAAGCTAACCCAGTTTGGAGACCTTGAACCGTCTCGGTACCCGGACAGTAGACCGGCCCATTACGCCAGTCTTAGTTAGACATTTTGAAAATTTGGTCACTTTTTCGCCTTCACTTGATCCGTTGAACCCTCCTTGCTCGGACCGACCTGGGCAATCAGACACAATCACCCAACCGACTTGATATGGGGGCATGAAGCCGTTTTTCAGTAGTATTTAATTTTGACTTCTACAATGATGTTAAAATAAATAATATTTTAATAATATTAAATAGGTACACCTGACCGGTTTGTTTGAAGTAGGATTTAAAGCGAGAAGAGGTAAGTAATCTAATGCTTCAAATTATGTTTTCCAAATTATTTGGTAAAATAATTATTAGTTGATTAAATTTTGATATTTGTTTTGTACTTAGTAAAACGGGTCAAGCATGTTAATAATCATTTTAAAATTATGTTATATGTCATGAAATCTAGAATATGTGAGTAAACAAATTATAAAAATATCTATTTTATATGTATGTATTCTCAGCATGGCTATGATATGGCCCTGTTAATAGAGATTTTTTATTGACCTTGTCGACTTGTAATCTGTAAGAAACTGGTTTCGATACCATACCACCACTAATTAGAATAGTGGTACTTAGACACCGTGCCACCGTTGATTAATAATAGTAGTTTTTGGTACTTTGTGTAACCATGGCACTAGATTACGTAGCCATAGCTTAATATTGGATTTTTGGTATCAGTTTATAGAAATAATAATAAATTTTAAAAGAGAAATATGTATTATTAATGATTTATTTTTTAGTCAATATTTTGTGCTCTAGCTAATTATTTGGTATGCTCTGACCCTATTCTAGGGTATTATATTGCTTGCTTGGTTAGTGTAGCTTATTATCATGTTTTCTCTATTTTTCCGATCCAGATGCATGATCGCAATGAGACTTTGAAGTGCGTTTGATCTTCTGAGGATATCTTCAGTTGATGAGATTTTAGTCATATTAGCTAGAGTATTTAATTTAATTTATATTAATAATTAGTGCAGGTCGGCTATGATACTTTGAAACTTTTATAAAAATTATTTGATTAGCTGTTTAATTCTTCTTTTTTTTCCCATTCTGAATGTTTAACATGCAATAAGCTTTGGATTGACATGCAATAAGCTTCCTGAATAATATATCAATTTCATTTCATCGTTACATGCTCATGAGCTTATAGCAGCTGATTCACCTCTGCTGCCACAAATTCATGCTTTCAGATCTCTATATCATGGTTTCAGAGCAGCAAAAAGCTGGCAGGTCTCTCCCTTCCCATCTCTTTCTCCCCCATTTCCAAACTTGCCTTATCCTCTATCCCTCCCAATTATTTTTGCCCCTTATCTTCACCCCCCCGCTCCCCCTTCTCCTCTCTCATTCTCATTTTGTGGAATGTAAAGGAGAAACTCGGTTCTAGGCTAATGCACTAGGGTTTCGGGTCTATCTCAAGTATAGGTACCGGAAAGAAATCTTAAACTTTGACCAACCTTCAGTTCGAAATTGTTCAGATAGGCATCCAACCCTTCCCAATTTCAGCCCTACCATCGTCTCACCTCTTTCGAACCGAAGGTTCGAGGTATGCACCCTGGATATCTTCAAGGGAAAAACAAACTCACAATCCTCCATTATGAAATAAGAAAATTGTATACACGGGGTCCAGTTTGCATATTACATAAGAAAACGAACAAAGATATCATGGCGGCCAAAGTCTCATCTAACGGGAAAAGAAGAAACTCTTAAAGCTCATCTTCTCGTCTAGGAGAACCACCAACAACGTTCTCTCTCGCGGTCTTGTAGTTGGAGGCAAGGATCTCCTTGGCGGCATCCAGAGTCTCCCCGGCCTTAGCTTGGGCGGCATCATACCCTTCCTTAACCTTCTCTTTGGCCTTCTCCCTGGCTTTGAGGAGCTGCTCCTGGGCCTTCGCCGCGGTATCGCTCACAACCTCCTCGGTGGTACCCATGGTGGCGTCTTTGGCCTTCTGTCTTGTCCATCGTCCCCTTGCATACTTCACTAGCTATGTCTGCCGATTGACGCCCCAATTCTGTGGCAGTATCCTTGGCCTTCTCTATCTTGTCCGTCAAACACTCTCCTGTCTCGCTTACCTTGTCCGCAATACGGTGTCCCGTTTCTGCCAAAAGTGTCAGCCTCAAAGCTCAACAATGCTACCAACAGCATAATTAGCTCGAGGATAGGACTTGGAATGGAGATCTCCTTATCATCTACCCTCTTCCCATTCCACACATGGTAAATCATGTTTGGATTACATTTACTTCCACCCCACTAGATCTGCCAGGTCAGATCAAGAAGTCCTTACCCGCGGTGGCAACCTCCTGCACTTTATCCTTGCTCCTTTTAGCTTGTTCTCCCGTTGCATGGGCGGCCTGCTTAGCTGCCTCATTGATGGTCGATGCCTTGTCTGCGGATATATATATATATATATATGTATGTATGTATATATATATATATATATATATATATATATATATATATATATATATATATGTATGTATATATATATATATATATATATATATATATGTATGTATATATACATACATATATATATATATATGTATGTATATATACATACATACATATATATATATATATATATATGTATGTATATATACATACATACATATATATATATATATATATATATATATATATATGTATGTATATATACATACATACATATATATATATATATGTATGTATATATACATACATATATATATGTATGTATGTATATATGTGTATATATATATGTATATATGTATGTATATGTATATATATGTATGTATATATGTATGTATATGTATGTATGTATGTATATATGTATGTATATGTATGTGTGTATGTATATATATATACATACATACATACATACATATATATATATATATATATATATATATATATATATATATGTATATATGTATGTATATTTGCTTATGTAAATGGACAAGCTACGGAAATGGACTGATATTCATCAATTGCAGCAACGATCAATGTTAATTTATTTTATTTGTACAACTCACCAGAAGTCATCTCTTGGACCTTTTCTTTGGCACTCTCCACAATGTCTTCGGCGTTCTGAGCTGCCGCCTCCTTTTGCTGCTGCTGGTGGTCCTTGAGACTCAATCCCTCAGAGATCTTGTCCTTGGCCCAGGTGGTCCATGACTTGGATGAGTGCTCCTCCCTGGCCTTCCCAGTAATTTCCTCCTCCCCAGCTGTCGCTAGAGCCGCTATTGTTACAAGCAGCAGCAGCAAAGCAAGTAGCAGCATCAGCAGTCTGGAGTTCTTGTGAGTGCCCATTCTCATGAATCTACTACACTCTGCACGTCTCTCTGATAATTGATTAGTTTGGAATTGCAAGGTAAAGTAATGAGATTACTTGTTTCCGTCCTTCTTTTCTTGGGGAGCAATTACTCTATGAAGAGAGGAGCGGGGTGGCTAAGGGCTACAGGCATATTTAAGGCCAATCGGCCAACCAAACAGAAGGGGGGGATGAGATGCAACGTGGCCCATAGCCTGCATCAGCAGCGTGGTCTCGCACCAAGTGTCCGACTGCTTGGACACGTGTGAGCACATTCCATGACCAAGTTTGCCACCTAAGCTTAGATAAGGTTCTAGATGAGACGAGATCAGTATCTTAACCAAGCAAGTCCATCTTCTAGTCGAGGGAGAAAAGATGAGCACCGTAGGTCAAATTTCCAATTAGGGTAAAGCCACCCTCTCGTTTATTTAGAGGTCTCGGGAAGGATTATTCAGCAGCTGATGATCGGATGACTTCTGCTAGTGAGACCAGCTTATGAGATCTGAAGGAAAATACCTAGTTCAAGTTGGACCGCTATGTACATGCAACTTCGTCTAATTCAAGATTTTAGCAAACCATAAAATTATCTGTGAAGATTAATTTGATTAATTCGTGATTACATTAAATCATTTTTTCTTTACTTTAAAATCACTCTTCTTAAATTTCTCTCTCTCTCTCTCTTTCTCCCACACATTAAAGAGAGAGAGCATGCTAGACTTGGCTATAATTGAGTGGACCTTCTCTTAAATCCGATCTGGTCTAAATCAAATGGTGGGTATCTCACATCGATGATTCAAGTTATTGAATGTGATTTACTATCTCTAATCTACTTATAAATAAAAACTTATAGTTGTCTTTTAGCCCTTCTCTCTTTAGTTCTAAAAAGAACTTCCTCCAATGAGGGATACATCCGGCGAGCGCCGGTGAAGAACGCAAGCAAAGCTGGAGCTCGGGCATTGAACTATTCCATCAAGCAAGAGAAAGGAGGCAAACAGGGTTGAAGGCCTGGGGAGCGAACCGAAAAGCTCAGCTTTGCGGAGCTGAAGGCTACCGGCACACTCCTCAGTAGAGGGTGATTTTCAGAAAATTTAGAAACACCTAGTCTCTGCATTAAGTGGATTATAAATAGACAGTCTAAATAATACAAAACAATATATATTCTTTTGGCCTTTTGATGCATAGACTATGGATCTCCAAATTATATAATTTTTTATTTGTAAGTAGTTTAGAGATGCTAGATCACATCTAACAGTTCGAATTATCGATATAAGATCCCTATCATCCAATCTAGATCTAACCAAATCTAAGTTATACATACACACACAATATATATATTTATATATATTGGACTCACACATATACACACACTACCTCTGAGTTGCTTATACATTAAAAATTCTGCAACTTAGAGACTCCTAACCTATACATCAAGTGGCCAAATAACATATATTGCCGTAGGCTTTTTGGCCATGAACGGTTATGAAATTTCAATAAAAAAATGTTCTTGTGATATCATTATGAATGGTGTTACTGTAATGAATGGACGATTGAGCAATGACATCTACTTGTTCTCATAACCTGTTAATGTAATGTACACGTCAAGTAAGCACCCTAGAATAGATAGTATCTCTGATGTTTACCTTTGGCGCTGTAGGCTAGGTCACATTAACAAGAAAAGGATAAACATGTTAGCTCAAGAGGGTATCCTCAAAGTTGATGATTGTGAATCATTGACTACCTACGCATCATGTCTTCTTAGAAAGATGACCAAGTCGTCTTTTACTGAAAAAGGTGAACGAGCCAATGATATATTGAGCCTTGTACATTCTGATGTATGTAGGCCAATGAGCACAAAAGCCAGAGGTGGATATTCCTATTCCATTACATTTACAGACAACCTATCTAGGTATGGGTTTATCTATCTTATGAGACATAAGTCTGAATCGTTTGAAATATTCAAATTATTTTGTAATGAAGTAGAGAAACAAACTAAAAAGAGTATTAAAACTCTTCGGTCAGACTGAGAAGGTGAATACCTCACCAGTGAGTTCATGACATATCTAGGAGAGAATGAGATTCTATCTCAATGGACTCCTGGAACACCAAAGTACAATGGTGTGTCAGAAAGAAGGAATCGAACTTTGTTAGACATGGTTCGATGCATGATGGGCAATGCTAGTCTGCCGATATCCTTCTGGGGATATGCACTCGAAACGGCTTGCTATGTTCTTAATAAGGTTCCGAGTAAGTCTGTGACTAAAACACCACATGAGATATGGATAGGGCATAAACTGGTGCTCACTCACCTCAGGGTTTGGGGGTGTCCAGCCTACGTCAAACGTTTAAGAGCAGACAAACTCGAATCTAGGTCTGATAGATGTTTCTTTGTCAGCTATCCAAAAAAACTAAGGGTTATTATTTCTAGCTTGCTGAAGAACAAAAGTTGTTCGTTAGCAATAGAGCTGTCTTCTTGGAGAAGGAATTTCTTGGAGAAGGAACTAATAGCTCTAATATTGAACTTGAAGAAATTTAACATGTAGAAGAACCGACACCACCCACTGACCCTTTAGAGTCTGAAGTGATTAGATCAAATCCAGAACGTGTTATAGAGCCATTCTTAAGGCGATTTGGTAGAGTACCACGTCAGCCAGACAGATACTACGGTTTTTTGATCCATGACGGGGATCCTATTGAGCTTGATGAAAATGATGAGGATCTGATCACCTATATGGATGCAATGCAGAGGTACGACTCCGATAAATGGCTGGAAGCCATGAATTCTGAAATGGAGTCCATGAAAGTCAATGATGTGTGGACATTGGTTGATCCACCCGAAGGAATAAAACCCATAGGATGTAAATGGATTTTCAAAAGAAAAAGAGGCGCAGACAGAAAGGTGGAGACCTACAATGCTCGTCTGGTTGCCAAGGGGTACCGTCAACGTTATGGTATTGACTATGACGAAATATTTTCTTCCATGGCAATGCTCAAATTCATTCGGATTATGCTTGCTATAGCAGGACATTTATATTATGAAATCTAGTAAATGGATGTGAAAACTGCCTTCCTAAATAGAGATTTGGAAGAAGAGGTGTATATGATACAACCTGAAGATTTTACATCTGCAGATGAATCTAAAGTGTGCAAGCTTCATAGATCCATATATGGATTAAAGCAAGCTTCACAGAGTTGGAACATACGTTTTGATAAGGTGATCAGAACGTATGGCTTTATTAAGAATGAAGAAGAAGCTTGCATATATAAATGGGCTAACGGTTCAGTAATTGTATTTTTTGTTTTGTATGTAGATGATATTCTCTTAATCGGGAATGACATCCCTGCATTACAAGAAATAAAAGTTTGGCTTTCATCACAGTTCTCAATGAAAGATTTGGGAGAAGCATCCTACATCCTAGGGATGAAGATCTATAGAGATAGATCTAAAAGGTTGCCTGGGTTATCCCAATCGACGTACATAGATACCGTGCTAAAGAGGTTCAGCATGTTGAATTCCAATAAAGGCTATCTTCTGATGGGCCATGAAATTCATCACTCTAAAAAGGATTGTCCGACAACTCCTCAAGAGAGAGAGTGTATGAATAGGATTCCATATGCTTCTGCAATAGGATCTATTATATACGCCATAATATGTACCAGACCAGATGTGGCATACTCACTAGGAGTAGTGAGTAGATACCAGTCTGATCTAGGTGACAACCACTGGAAGGTTGTAAAAACCATCTTTAAGTATTTAAGAAATACTAAGGACCAGTGGCTTGTCTATGGAGATACTGACTTGAAATTAGTTGGATATACTGATTCCAGTTTCCAGTCAGTTCATGATGACAGCAAAAGTATGTCGGGTTATGTCTTTACCCTGAATAGTGGTGCTGTCTGTTGAAAAAATTCCAAACAGCATACAGTGGCTGACTCAGTGTGCGAGGCAGAGTACATTGCTGCATCCGATGCCACCAAAAAAGCTGTATGGATGCGAAAGTTCATCACCGAGCTAGGAGTGGCACCCTCCATTGATGGTCCAGTTCCATTATTCTGTGATAGCACTGGAACCATAGCTCAAGCGAAGGAACCAAGAGCACATCAGCAGACCAAGCACATTCTGCGTCGATATCACCTGATTCGTGAGATAGTAGAACGAGGTGACTTAGATCTTCAGAAGATCGACGGAAAGAAAAATCTAGCCGACCCATTTACTAAAGTCCTCGATATCAAGGAGTTCAATGATCATAAGTCGAAGATGGGTATACGATACTGTACCGATTGGCTTTAGTTCAAGTGGGAGTTGTTGGAAATTATGTCCTAAAAGTCAATCGTCGGCCTGTTGATGATTGAATTGTATATGAATTAATGAATTAATAAAAGGTTATTTGGCATTATTTATCGCATATATTCTATACATCCTTTTGAACTCTTGTGATGTGATGAAGTCCTTAGGACTCTTTTAAGAGATAAAAGAGGATTTGTCTATGAGTCCTTAAACCAGTTCGCGACCAAACGACATGCTATTACTAGGACAATAGTATTATCAAGAATAGGTCGTTGTGCGCCATATCGTTGGTTGTCCTCTTAATCAAGGAGTATAGAGACACTGGTATGCTAGACAGGTGAAGTGTAGGAGTACATTTCACTGAATGTAACCAGTTTCAGAATACTCTGCTGTCAACAGATTGTTCTGAGTGGATATGGGTATATATGTCCCTCCGACCTAAGATTACCACGGTGACCAGCAAGCAACTTATTGTACTTTGGTACCAGACTATCTGAGTTTCTAATTCAATGACGGAAGGTTACTGGGTGCAGTCAAGTACTTGCGAAGTCGGTGTGTGAGTCAAGATGGAATTGACCCCTCCTGGTGACAGGAGATAATATCCTTGTGTTCAATTTAGCAAAACCTTGGCCTGGGTAATCCTTATGAAGAGTCACAGAATTTGTAAAGTTGAAACACATTATGGATAAACTGATTAAAGAGTTGACAGTGAACTCTGAAGTCGTCCTGAGCATTTGGAGTCATACGGATGAATTATACGGTAACCATAGTTCAAGCGTTCTTGAATATTGCTTTGCAATCATTCGGCCTATCCGAACGTCAGGTACCATTACTAGATGGTCATTTCGATTAGTACAAGAAGTTGTTCTTGTGCTACCGGCTTAGGTTCGAACCTATGGGGTCACATGCATAGAAGTTTCTAGGTTGATCAAATGGCTGATTGATGATTAAGAATCATTCAGGGGTAATTTGGTCAATTCGATTGACAAATTATCCTAAGCAAAAATTGCATTAAAAATTATTATTGAATTATTGAAGGATTAATTTGCAATTAGCTTGCTAATAAACTTAATTTGATTGAGTAATTGGGCTTAGGTTGAGCCAAATTGAATAGGATTCAATTTGGGCAACATCAGGGTTTGACCTAATTGGATTGGGTTCAACCAAAGTAGATTGAGCTTGACCCAGTTGATGGGACTTGACCCAATTGGATTAGGCTTGATCCAAATCAATTAGGAAACCTTATTTGATGTGGATTTTGAGTCCAAATAATCAGAATTTGATAAGGAGAAGAATTCCTAAATTTTAGGAACTCATTCTTATCTTTCTTGGAGAAGAATGACACCTTAATTTATCCCCAAGATTTTCCACACCTATCTTCTTTATTTTTGGCCAAAAATTAGCTTGAGAAGAGATGAGGCATGGGGCTATATTTTCTATAAAAATGGCACCTCAAATTTTCCTAAAAGGAGTTAGATGTATTTCCTAATTTGTTGGGATTGCATGGCGCATGAAATAGGGTGGTCTGCGACTGAACTTTGGATGTATGAATTCCTATCCTTTAGGAATCTAAAATGCACAAAATTTGGATATGTTTATCTCCTCTTAGATGCCAAATCATCAGAATTT
Source organism: Phoenix dactylifera (assembly GCF_009389715.1). Lineage (NCBI taxonomy): Eukaryota > Viridiplantae > Streptophyta > Magnoliopsida > Arecales > Arecaceae > Phoenix > Phoenix dactylifera. The sequence goes on from NW_024068265.1 coordinate 17,523, forward strand.
TTTGGAAATTTTATCAATCAAATTAATTGGCTAAATTAGGTCTGAGGCATGGGGGGTCTTTTGGCTATAAAAGACCCCCACACCTAGGGTTCAAAATATATACAATATTTAGAGGTTTCAAAAAATTCTGAAAAAATTTTCTGAGGGCCTCCATCCCTTCTTCTCCTTCTTCCTCACGTCCATCCTCCATCTTCTTGAAGAACAATCAAAAGTTAAGTGTTTAGAAGGAGAAACCTTCAGCCATTGCAGCGTTTCTACGCGAGCTAGCACTCCCACGGAAGACGATCTACCTAGGGCTTCATGTGGACAATCTATAGAGGCCGGATGCGTGTGCGGCTGCAAAGCATGATCAAGGAGTCATCCAAGACCTCCAAGGAATCAAGTATGAGATTTGATCTCATTAAAGTTAAGATTAGATCTTAAGCATGGTTGCTGAAATTTCAGGATTGCTGAAATTTCAGAATTGTATGTTAGACATACAATCATTGTTTCATGCTTTACATAAATATTTAAATTATGGTTCTTATTTTTATTGTAGAGATCTGATCTCTAGCATGCATAAAAATTAAATAGTTTAATTTTTAAATGCTTCCGCTATAACTTTTGAAAAATAAATGCATGCAGCCCGCAAGGGATCCTTTCAATTCAATCATTAAAAGTTGTTGCCCAATAGACAACCTAAGGGGGGGGGGGGTGAATTGGGTTATGATAATAATTTTAGTTTCTTTTCAAAATATCAAATGAGATTATGAAAGCTTTCTTTATTTTAATCTAAGAGATAAATCTTAACTATAAGAAAGCAATGGAAACGTGATACTCAATGATCCACAATACAAACATAATAAGTTTTATAGTGGTTAGGAGCCAACCTTGCTCCTACGTCTACTCCCCAAATTCTTTTAGGAATTTCACTATAATCTCCCTGATTACAGTCAGTTATTTTACAAGTTCACAACTTAACTTGTTATTTTCACAAGATCACAACGAACTTGGTCGGTTTTCACAGGATCACCGACTACAACCAAACTAATTGTTTTACCCGGGATTACAATCTAACCCAGTTGGTTTTTCCTTAGTTCACCAACCACAACTTATCTTGCTGGTTTTACACTGGTTCACTAACCAACCTTGTTCCCCTTAATTCAATCCCCTGATTGAATCAAATATAATAACAGAACATAAAAGTTATATGGTTACAGCACAATAAAAATAATATTAAAGAGAAGAAGCTTTCAAACAGATTTTATGTTGAAGTAGAATGTGGCTTCTTCTCTTCTGGATCCTCTCTTGAATATGCTGGTGGTTGAGGATCAGTTAATCGAGCCTTGAATCAGAGGAATACTTCTGAATTTGATGGTTGGGCAATTACTCCTCTTTTTACTTTGAGAAAGGCTCCAATTCTTTTTGGTGGATATAAACTTGAATGCTCTTCAATGGATACTTTGTTCTTATCTCCTTTCTCCTTTTAAACACTTTTCAGAGGCTTCCTTTTTGAAAACTAGCCGTTACAAAAGGTAAAAGAGCCATTCTGGCTCAACTGTGCAACAAGACAATATGACTGTTGAGATTGGAGTCGACTATTGTTCTTCAGGTGATGACTCCCCCACTTTATCTTTTAAAAGTACTTATCCGGCTATCCTCCAGGAGTTGGTTTGTGATATTTCGGAGTCGGTACGCCAAAAGCGGAAGATAGCTCACGTCTTCAAGTGTCAGCTCAATCTTAGAGTGCCAGAAACTAATCATTCTGCCTTTTCTTGTTGGAGTCGACTCACGTCATCTGGTGTCGGCTCGTCAAAATTGGAGGCGGCTCACGATTTTTAAGTGTCGACTCGATCTCAGTGTGCCAAAAACTAATCTTTCTATCTTTTCTTATCGGAGTTGACTTGCGTCATCTGGAGTCGGCTCGCCAAAAGTTGGAGGTGGCTTGCGATCTTTATGTGTCGATGATGCGATCCGATAGAATTTGATCCGTATCCCAAGATTCTTGACTCTTCTTGATTTTTGGAAGGGTAGTTTCGACCTGATTGCAGACACGATTTCTAAAGATCCGTCCGTCAGATCGATCTCAATTTTGGATATGTTGTAGATCTCCGTGTTAGCTTTCCAGCGGTAGGTCGTGGGTCTAGAGATGACGTCGGGATCTTAAGATATCAGCCTCCGACTGATGACTGCGCAGGGAAGGACGGGCTGAAAATCCAACGGGATGGAGTTGTTTGTAGAAGGTGGAAGGGATCAAGGAGGAGAGGAAGAAGAGGGAGGAGGTGGCTGGCCTCTCAGGACAGAGGTGGTGCAGCCGGATGAAGGAGGGGGCGGCGGCCTTGGACGGCGGCCTAGGGAGAGGAGGAAGGCATCGCAAGAAGAGAAGAGAGAAGGGAAGAGAGTTAGGGCAAAAGCCTTTCAATCAATTTTTGCATACTGAAATAGGTGCTCACCACATCTATTTATAGGTGGCTACCGGATCCCTTAACTTGACTTGATCTAATTGAATTCAAGAAACAACTAAACCCAAAGCGACTCTAATAAAGGCCAAGTCGGCTAACCCGAGCAAGGCTATGCTGAAATAAAATTAACATCAAGGACTCAAAAGCAAAAATAACCAAATGATTAAGTCCGAGGCGGTCTAGTGGATCCAACCGCATCACTCCACCACGCTTCCCTTAACCTTGTCCTCAAGGTCGGAAGTCAGGGAAACGATCAAGTATCTCAGTCTCAAACTCCCATGTGGCCTGGTCTGCTGCTCTCCCCAGCCACTCCACTAGTATCTGGGTTTCCAGTCGTCCTTCTACTCGTATTCTACGCTTCGCCAGCACTCGAACCGGCTCCACTACCTCGTCCTCCGGTGGCTCATGTATGATTGGGCCGACAGATGTCTTGGGTCCAAGCCGGGCCCTCAGAAGCGACACGTGGAATACCGGGTGAACTCTCGATGTAGTCGGCAAGTCCAAGCGATACGCCACGGGTCCAATGCGCTCCATTATCTGAAAGGGCCCATAGAAGCGATGAGAGAGCTTCTGGTTCGCCATGGGCCGCAGTGTCAACTGTCGATAAGGCTGCACCTTGACGTATACCCAGTCGCCTACCTCGTATACTGGATCTCTGTGCTTCCGATCATGCAGCTGCTTCATCCTGTTCTGCGCAGTCGTTATGTGGAACTTTAACCGCCGTAAGGTAGCATCGCGGTCTAAGAGCTCAAAATCTGCCTCTGTCCGGTCCGCATGTGACAGTGGATCATAAACTCGCAGCGTCGGTGGTACTCGTCCATACACCGCCTCAAAGGGTGTCATCCTTATGGCTGAGTGGAAAGCGGTGTTGTACGAATACTCGGCCCAAGGTAAATAAGAAAGCCACTCTCGGGGCCGATCACCAATCATACAGCGCAAGTACTGCTCGATGCAGCGGTTTACCACCTCCGTCTGCCCATCAGTCTGAGGGTGGTAAGCCGAGCTCATGGCAAGCTTCGTCCCTTGCTGTTTAAAGTAAGCCTGCCAGAATGCGCTAACAAAAATGCGGTCACGATCAGAAACAATAGTCCGAGGCATACTATGTAATCGAGCAATGTCCCGTATGTAGACCTCTGCCACCCGTCGAGCAGAAAATGGATGTGCGAGCGCCGAAAAGTGGGCATACTTGCTGAGGCGGTCCACAACGACCATGATCACTGAGTACCCTCGAACTAATGGCAGCCCCTCAATGAAGTCCATCGACACATCCTCCCAAACCTGATCAGGAATCGGTAAAGGCTGAAGTAGACCCGCAGGTCGCAGTGAATCCGCCTTCGCCCTTTGGCACACATCGCATTGCTGTACATAAGCTCTGACCGCTGCCTTCATGCCTACCCACGTACAGCTCTGACTCAGCCTCTTGTAAGTCCTGAAAAATCCCTCGTGTCCAGCAAAAGGAGTATCATGGAAGTGCTGGATCAATACCTGCCGCATGGCTGAATCGGTGGGCACGCGGATCAACCCATGGTCCAGAATCAACCCATCTCGGTCCTCCATCTCGGGATGACTGCTCGGATCTGCTGCCAACTCCCTCTGGATCTGTACTAGGTCCGGATCCCGGCATGTGGCGGTCCTCAAGTCTGAAATAAAAGGAAAAAACGGCGTAGTCAAAGCCGCCAACTCGCCGGACTCGGGATGGCGCGATAGTGCATCTGCTACTCGATTTTCTGCGCCCTTTTTGTACACCATCTCATAGTCGTAGCCGAGAAGCTTCGACACCCACCTCTGCTGGGCTGGAGTATGTATGCGCTGCTCAAGAAAAAATGGAAGGCTCTGCTGATCAGTCCGAACGATGAATCGGCAGCCGATAAGGTACGGCCTCCACTTTGTGACTGCATGGATGACCGCCATCATCTCCCTCTCATATGTGGACAGCGAGCGGGTCCTAGGGGACAACGCCTTGCTCATGAAAGCAATTGGCCGTCCCTCCTGCATCAAAACAGCACCAATGCCGGCACCGGAAGCATCGCACTCGACTACAAACGGTTTGGCGAAATCGGGTAGTGCCAAAATCGGGGCCGTCGTCATGGCTTCCTTGAGCTTCTCGAATGCTTCCGTCGCTGCCTCGGTCCATCTAAACTCGCCCTTTCGCAGCAACAGAGTCAGTGGCGCGGCGATCTTTCCATATCCCTCTACAAACCGGCGGTAATAACCGGTTAGGCCCAAAAATCCTCGCAGCTCCTTTTGGTTCTTGGGTAGCGGCCACTCGGTCATGCAATGTATCTTTGCTTGGTCCGGCTCCACACCTGCAGCAGAGATGACATGGCCTAGGTACTCGACCTTCGGCTCGGCCCATAGGCACTTGGATCGCTTTACCTTCAATTGATTTCCGCGCAGAATTTTCAGCACTTCTTCTAAGTGCTCTAGGTGCTCCTGCCATGAACGACTGTAAACCAGTATGTCATCGAAGAATACAAGGACATACCGTCGTAGTAATGGTCTGAATATGTCATTCATGAGCCCCTGGAACGTCGCTGGTGCATTGGTGAGGCCGAACGGCATCACCCTGAACTCATAATGGCCATCGTGTGTCCGAAACGCCGTCTTGTGCACATCTTCGGGCCTGACACGGATCTGGTGGTATCCGGCACGGAGATCAAGTTTGCTGAAGTATTCCGCACCAGCAAGCTCATCCAACAGCTCCTCGATGACTGGAATCGGATACCGGTCCTTAACGGTGATCGCGTTAAGTGCCCGGTAGTCGACGCAGAATCGCCACGTCCCGTCCTTCTTATGTACCAGCAGCACCGGCGATGAATATGAGCTTCTACTGGGCTGAATGATGCCGCTCTCCAACATCTCTCATACCATCTTTGGGATCTCCTCCTTCTGAACGTGCGGGTAGCGGTAAGGCCTCACATTCGCCGGTTCTGCTCCCGGTACAATCTCTATGTGATGATCGTGCTCCCTCTCGGGTGGAAGACCATGAGGCTCCTCAAATAAATCTGCGAACCCCTGTAAGAGAGCAGCCAAATCAGTAGGTATACCTGCCTCCGTCGTGGTCTCCGTCGACAGAGGTAAGAGCTGCATCAAGTAGCTGTGCGCGCCGGATCCGGGCAAGCCGACTAGGGGCTGAAGTGCAGCCCTTAGGCTAGGCCGAATGCCATCCAATCTAACTCGCCGTCCGCTCCGTCTGAAAGTCACCCACATCTCGGCGAAGTCGAATGTAACCGGGCCAAGACTCTGCAGCCACTGCGTACCAAGGACCAAATCAGCTCCTCGTAATGCCAACGGATAGAGATCGAGCTTGAATTGGCTGCCCTGGATCGTCAAAGTGATGCCTCGGCATATGCCCTCCGCCCTCAACGTGGTTCCGTCACCCAATGCCACGTCGAAGCCCAATGTCGGCTCTGCTATGAGACCGATCTGTTTGACGAGCCTCTCATCCAAAAAATTGTGGGTGTTGCCCGTATCTATGAGGATACGCACCACACGTCTTTTGATCATGCCGTCCACGCGTAGCGTTTTCGGTGTCGCCGATCCGGAGTAGGCATGCAATGAAATCTGAGGTGGCACGTCCTCTTCCTTGGCCTCTAAATCTTGGGGCTCGTCCTCAGCAACCTCATCACCATCTTCAGCCACGGCCTCGTCCTCCAATCCGTCGATTAACATCACCGCTCCGACGGGCCGCGCACACCGGTGTCCCGGTGTAAATTTCTCGTCGCAGCGAAAACATAGGCCTTTTGCTCGACGTTCCTCCACTTGTGCTGGTGTCAAGGTCCTCCCGGGTGGACGCTCAACCCTCTTGACGTCACCTGACAAGCGAAGAGGGGTCCTCGGCCCTGTGTTGGCTGCTACAACCGTCGGCGCTCTCGGCTGGCCGATGGAGCCCCCTGCGGTTTGGCCGGCCCGGGGGTTGGTCCAGCTGCCCCGTGCCGCTGATCGAGTGGTCTTGATCTTCTCTTCCACCATTAGGGCCAAGGCAAAGGCATCCTCCAGAGATTGTGGCCGCAAAGTCCTCACCTCGGCTTGAATGTCGACACGAAGTCCTCCGAGGTATACGCTTTTCAGCGCGGAGTCGCTCCACCCCACCACTCGGTTGCTGATCCTCTCAAACTCCTCTTGAAAGGCTCTAACAGTAGTCTTTTGGGTGACCCTTGATAGCATAGACTGGAAGTCATCGTACTCGGTAGGGCCGAAACGCCGACAAATTGCTGCAGAAAAATCCTCCCAACCGTTGAAAGGTCGGGCTCGGTCGGCGGTTTGAAACCATCGCAGGGCGGTCTCTTCTAGGTGAAAAGATGAGATCAATTCCTTTTGGTCCTCCGCTGTGCCATGGTAGTGAAAGAACCGCTCAGCTTGATACACCCAATCGAGAGGATCGCCGTCTTTAAACTTGGGAAATTTCAGCCTAAGAGTCAGTCCGCGATTTCCTCCCTCTCGATCTCCATTACGGTCCCGATCTCGTTCATATCCTCGGCGTGGGTACTCCCCCACACGCTGGTTCCTCATCTGAAAATTCTGGATGGGATCATCCTCCATATCCGACCCGTCGTCGATGCCAATCGGGCTCATCCCCCGAGCCCTAGCGCGTGCGCCAATCGGTATGAGCTCGGGTCGAGGTCTAGGTCGATCTTCTCCTTGGTCCAGCCGCATCTCCTCTGGTGGGTTGGGAAGGAGAGGCTCACGAGGAGGGGGTCCCCTCCGTCCTGGTCGTCCACGGGTAGGGGCCGGAGATTCCACCCGGGTCCGACGCGGAGCTCCCCCCGGTGGAGTTTCTTGCCGCTGATTTAGCAATAGTTGCAACATCATCTCGATATGGCGTTGCGTGGTATCCATCTTCTCCATCAATTGTTGTTGGCTCTGCTGCATAGTTGTTTGATTCCCACGCAAGAACTCCAAGAGACGGTCGGTGAAATCAAGATCGGGTCTCAGGTCCGCCGAGGCCGCGGGTGATCGCGAGCCTTCTTGATGTAGGTCGACGCCCTTTGAAGATGCCGCTTCTTGCTGCTTCGAGGTTATAGAGCGGGTGTTCACCATCTTCCAAGGCCAAGGATTGAACTGCTCTGATACCAAATTGATGCGATCCGATAGAATTTGATCCGTATCCCAAGATTCTTGACTCTTCTTGATTTCTAGAAGGGTAGTTCCGACCTGATTGCAGACACGATTTCTAAAGATCCGTCCATCAGATCGATCTCAATTTTGGATATGTTGTAGATCTCCGTGTTAGCTTTCCAGCGGTAGGTCGTGGGTCTAGAGATGACGTCGGGATCTTAAGATATCAGCCTCCGACTGATGACTGCGCAGGGAAGGACGGGCTGAAAATCCAACGGGATGGAGTTGTTTGTAGAAGGTGGAAGGGATCAAGGAGGAGAGGAAGAAGAGGGAGGAGGTGGCTAGCCTCTCGGGACAGAGGTGGTGCAGCCGGATGAAGGAGGGGGCGGCGGCCTTGGACGGCGGCCTAGGGAGAGGAGGAAGGCGTCGCAAGAAGAGAAGAGAGAAGGGAAGAGAGTTAGGGCAAAAGCCTTTCAATCAATTTTTGCATACTGAAATAGGTGCTCACCACATCTATTTATAGGTGGCTACCGGATCCCTTAACTTGACTTGATCTAATTGAATTCAAGAAACAACTAAACCCAAAGCGACTCTAATAAAGGCCAAGTCGGCTAACCCGAGCAAGGCTATGCTGAAATAAAATTAACATCAAGGACTCAAAAGCAAAAATAACCAAATGATTAAGTCCGAGGCGGTCTAGTGGATCCAACCGCATCACTCCACCACGCTTCCCTTAACCTTGTCCTCAAGGTCGGAAGTCAGGGAAACGATCAAGTATCTCAGTCTCAAACTCCCATGTGGCCTGGTCTGCTGCTCTCCCCAGCCACTCCACTAGTATCTGGGTTTCCAGTCGTCCTTCTACTCGTATTCTACGCTTCGCCAGCACTCGAACCGGCTCCACTACCTCGTCCTCCGGTGGCTCATGTATGATTGGGCCGACAGATGTCTTGGGTCCAAGCCGGGCCCTCAGAAGCGACACGTGGAATACCGGGTGAACTCTCGATGTAGTCGGCAAGTCCAAGCGATACGCCACGGGTCCAATGCGCTCCATTATCTGAAAGGGCCCATAGAAGCGATGAGAGAGCTTCTGGTTCGCTATGGGCCGCAGTGTCAACTGTCGATAAGGCTGCACCTTGACGTATACCCAGTCGCCTACCTCGTATACTGGATCTCTGTGCTTCCGATCATGCAGCTGCTTCATCCTGTTCTGCGCAGTCGTTATGTGGAACTTTAACCGCCGTAAGGTAGCATCGCGGTCTAAGAGCTCAAAATCTGCCTCTGTCCGGTCCGCATGTGACAGTGGATCATAAACTCGCAGCGTCGGTGGTACTCGTCCATACACCGCCTCAAAGGGTGTCATCCCTATGGCTGAGTGGAAAGCGGTGTTGTACGAATACTCGGCCCAAGGTAAATAAGAAAGCCACTCTCGGGGCCGATCACCAATCATACAGCGCAAGTACTGCTCGATGCAGCGGTTTACCACCTCCGTCTGCCCATCAGTCTGAGGATGGTAAGCCGAGCTCATGGCAAGCTTCGTCCCTTGCTGTTTAAAGTAAGCCTGCCAGAATGCGCTAACAAAAATGCGGTCACGATCAGAAACAATAGTCCGAGGCATACCATGTAATCGAGCAATGTCCCGTATGTAGACCTCTGCCACCCGTCGAGCAGAAAATGGATGTGCGAGCGCCGAAAAGTGGGCATACTTGCTGAGGCGGTCCACAACGACCATGATCACTGAGTACCCTCGAACTAATGGCAGCCCCTCAATGAAGTCCATCGACACATCCTCCCAAACCTGATCAGGAATCGGTAAAGGCTGAAGTAGACCCGCAGGTCGCAGTGAATCCGCCTTCGCCCTTTGGCACACATCGCATTGCTGTACATAAGCTCTGACCGCTGCCTTCATGCCTACCCACGTACAGCTCTGACTCAGCCTCTTGTAAGTCCTGAAAAATCCCTCGTGTCCAGCAAAAGGAGTATCATGGAAGTGCTGGATCAATACCTGCCGCATGGCTGAATCGGTGGGCACGCGGATCAACCCATGGTCCAGAATCAACCCATCTCGGTCCTCCATCTCGGGATGACTGCTCGGATCTGCTGCCAACTCCCTCTGGATCTGTACTAGGTCCGGATCCCGGCATGTGGCGGTCCTCAAGTCTGAAATAAAAGGAAAAAACGGCGTAGTCAAAGCCGCCAACTCGCCGGACTCGGGATGGCGCGATAGTGCATCTGCTACTCGATTTTCTGCGCCCTTTTTGTACACCATCTCATAGTCGTAGCCGAGAAGCTTCGACACCCACCTCTGCTGGGCTGGAGTATGTATGCGCTGCTCAAGAAAAAATGGAAGGCTCTGCTGATCAGTCCGAACGATGAATCGGCAGCCGATAAGGTACGGCCTCCACTTTGTGACTGCATGGATGACCGCCATCATCTCCCTCTCATATGTGGACAGCGAGCGGGTCCTAGGGGACAACGCCTTGCTCATGAAAGCAATTGGCCGTCCCTCCTGCATCAAAACAGCACCAATGCCGGCACCGGAAGCATCGCACTCGACTACAAACGGTTTGGCGAAATCGGGTAGTGCCAAAATCGGGGCCGTCGTCATGGCTTCCTTGAGCTTCTCGAATGCTTCCGTCGCTGCCTCGGTCCATCTAAACTCGCCCTTTCGCAGCAACAGAGTCAGTGGCGCGGCGATCTTTCCATATCCCTCCACAAACCGGCGGTAATAACCGGTTAGGCCCAAAAATCCTCGCAGCTCCTTTTGGTTCTTGGGTAGCGGCCACTCGGTCATGCAATGTATCTTTGCTTGGTCCGGCTCCACACCTGCAGCAGAGATGACATGGCCTAGGTACTCGACCTTCGGCTCGGCCCATAGGCACTTGGATCGCTTTACCTTCAATTGATTTCCGCGCAGAATTTTCAGCACTTCTTCTAAGTGCTCTAGGTGCTCCTGCCATGAACGACTGTAAACCAGTATGTCATCGAAGAATACAAGGACATACCGTCGTAGTAATGGTCTGAATATGTCATTCATGAGCCCCTGGAACGTCGCTGGTGCATTGGTGAGGCCGAACGGCATCACCCTGAACTCATAATGGCCATCGTGTGTCCGAAACGCCGTCTTGTGCACATCTTCGGGCCTGACACGGATCTGGTGGTATCCGGCACGGAGATCAAGTTTGCTGAAGTATTCCGCACCAGCAAGCTCATCCAACAGCTCCTCGATGACTGGAATCGGATACCGGTCCTTAACGGTGATCGCGTTAAGTGCCCGGTAGTCGACGCAGAATCGCCACGTCCCGTCCTTCTTATGTACCAGCAGCACCGGCGATGAATATGAGCTTCTACTGGGCTGAATGATGCCGCTCTCCAACATCTCTCATACCATCTTTGGGATCTCCTCCTTCTGAACGTGCGGGTAGCGGTAAGGCCTCACATTCGCCGGTTCTGCTCCCGGTACAATCTCTATGTGATGATCGTGCTCCCTCTCGGGTGGAAGACCATGAGGCTCCTCAAATAAATCTGCGAACCCCTGTAAGAGAGCAGCCAAATCAGTAGGTATACCTGCCTCCGTCGTGGTCTCCGTCGACAGAGGTAAGAGCTGCATCAAGTAGCTGTGCGCGCCGGATCCGGGCAAGCCGACTAGGGGCTGAAGTGCAGCCCTTAGGCTAGGCCGAATGCCATCCAATCTAACTCGCCGTCCGCTCCGTCTGAAAGTCACCCACATCTCGGCGAAGTCGAATGTAACCGGGCCAAGACTCTGCAGCCACTGCGTACCAAGGACCAAATCAGCTCCTCGTAATGCCAACGGATAGAGATCGAGCTTGAATTGGCTGCCCTGGATCGTCAAAGTGATGCCTCGGCATATGCCCTCCGCCCTCAACGTGGTTCCGTCACCCAATGCCACGTCGAAGCCCAATGTCGGCTCTGCTATGAGACCGATCTGTTTGACGAGCCTCTCATCCAAAAAATTGTGGGTGTTGCCCGTATCTATGAGGATACGCACCACACGTCTTTTGATCATGCCGTCCACGCGTAGCGTTTTCGGTGTCGCCGATCCGGAGTAGGCATGCAATGAAATCTGAGGTGGCACGTCCTCTTCCTTGGCCTCTAAATCTTGGGGCTCGTCCTCAGCAACCTCATCACCATCTTCAGCCACGGCCTCGTCCTCCAATCCGTCGATTAACATCACCGCTCCGACGGGCCGCGCACACCGGTGTCCCGGTGTAAATTTCTCGTCGCAGCGAAAACATAGGCCTTTTGCTCGACGTTCCTCCACTTGTGCTGGTGTCAAGGTCCTCCCGGGTGGACGCTCAACCCTCTTGACGTCACCTGACAAGCGAAGAGGGGTCCTCGGCCCTGTGTTGGCTGCTACAACCGTCGGCGCTCTCGGCTGGCCGATGGAGCCCCCTGCGGTTTGGCCGGCCCGGGGGTTGGTCCAGCTGCCCCGTGCCGCTGATCGAGTGGTCTTGATCTTCTCTTCCACCATTAGGGCCAAGGCAAAGGCATCCTCCAGAGATTGTGGCCGCAAAGTCCTCACCTCGGCTTGAATGTCGACACGAAGTCCTCCGAGGTATACGCTTTTCAGCGCGGAGTCGCTCCACCCCACCACTCGGTTGCTGATCCTCTCAAACTCCTCTTGAAAGGCTCTAACAGTAGTCTTTTGGGTGACCCTTGATAGCATAGACTGGAAGTCATCGTACTCGGTAGGGCCGAAACGCCGACAAATTGCTGCAGAAAAATCCTCCCAACCGTTGAAAGGTCGGGCTCGGTCGGCGGTTTGAAACCATCGCAGGGCGGTCTCTTCTAGGTGAAAAGATGAGATCAATTCCTTTTGGTCCTCCGCTGTGCCATGGTAGTGAAAGAACCGCTCAGCTTGATACACCCAATCGAGAGGATCGCCGTCTTTAAACTTGGGAAATTTCAGCCTAAGAGTCAGTCCGCGATTTCCTCCCTCTCGATCTCCATTACGGTCCCGATCTCGTTCATATCCTCGGCGTGGGTACTCCCCCACACGCTGGTTCCTCATCTGAAAATTCTGGATGGGATCATCCTCCATATCCGACCCGTCGTCGATGCCAATCGGGCTCATCCCCCGAGCCCTAGCGCGTGCGCCAATCGGTATGAGCTCGGGTCGAGGTCTAGGTCGATCTTCTCCTTGGTCCAGCCGCATCTCCTCTGGTGGGTTGGGAAGGAGAGGCTCACGAGGAGGGGGTCCCCTCCGTCCTGGTCGTCCACGGGTAGGGGCCGGAGATTCCACCCGGGTCCGACGCGGAGCTCCCCCCGGTGGAGTTTCTTGCCGCTGATTTAGCAATAGTTGCAACATCATCTCGATATGGCGTTGCGTGGTATCCATCTTCTCCATCAATTGTTGTTGGCTCTGCTGCATAGTTGTTTGATTCCCATGCAAGAACTCCAAGAGACGGTCGGTGAAATCAAGATCGGGTCTCAGGTCCGCCGAGGCCGCGGGTGATCGCGAGCCTTCTTGATGTAGGTCGACGCCCTTTGAAGATGCCGCTTCTTGCTGCTTCGAGGTTATAGAGCGGGTGTTCACCATCTTCCAAGGCCAAGGATTGAACTGCTCTGATACCAAATTGATGCGATCCGATAGAATTTGATCCGTATCCCAAGATTCTTGACTCTTCTTGATTTCTAGAAGGGTAGTTCCGACCTGATTGCAGATACGATTTCTAAAGATCCGTCCATCAGATCGATCTCAATTTTGGATATGTTGTAGATCTCCGTGTTAGCTTTCCAGCGGTAGGTCGTGGGTCTAGAGATGACGTCGGGATCTTAAGATATCAGCCTCCGACTGATGACTGCGCAGGGAAGGACGGGCTGAAAATCCAACGGGATGGAGTTGTTTGTAGAAGGTGGAAGGGATCAAGGAGGAGAGGAAGAAGAGGGAGGAGGTGGCTAGCCTCTCGGGACAGAGGTGGTGCAGCCGGATGAAGGAGGGGGCGGCGGCCTTGGACGGCGGCCTAGGGAGAGGAGGAAGGCGTCGCAAGAAGAGAAGAGAGAAGGGAAGAGAGTTAGGGCAAAAGCCTTTCAATCAATTTTTGCATACTGAAATAGGTGCTCACCACATCTATTTATAGGTGGCTACCGGATCCCTTAACTTGACTTGATCTAATTGAATTCAAGAAACAACTAAACCCAAAGCGACTCTAATAAAGGCCAAGTCGGCTAACCCGAGCAAGGCTATGCTGAAATAAAATTAACATCAAGGACTCAAAAGCAAAAATAACCAAATGATTAAGTCCGAGGCGGTCTAGTGGATCCAACCGCATCAGTCGACTCGAACTCAGTCCCGTAGAAAAAAATACCCTTATGTTTTTCTTCTCGGAGTTGACTCGGTAATGGTTGGAGTCGACCCGATATCAGTTAGGTTGAGAAATAGATTTTCTATCTTTTTGTTGGAGTCAACTCGGTAATAGTCGGAGTCGACTTGGTATCAGTTGGGTTGAATGAGTCTTTTGTTTTTTTACTGGGGTCGACTCAATCTCAGGTGGAGTCGACTCGCGCTCTGAACTTGATTATTCTGCTTTCAGCCAATCTATCTGGAATCGACTCGCCCAACCTAGGTGTCGACTCGAGGTCATGCCAGATACAATATTTTGTGCCAGAGTCGACTCGCGAAACCTTGGAGTCGACTCGAGTTTAGGGTAAGATAAAAATGGTTCCAAACATTATAATCATTGATCTTTCTAATCCTGACCACTTTCTAAGTCATCCTAATGTATATAGCAGTATATTTCTTGAAACACTCACTTGAATTCATTAGTATAATATGAAATATACTCAAGTGTTTTGCGCTCATCAAAATCAAATAAGAAAACAACAATCACTCAACAAAAGTGATTTCTACAAGGGAGCTAGCACCCCAGTAAGATCTAGATGCTTGGATTAGTCTTCTTCCTCATGTGGATATCCGTAGAAGCTAGACGCGTGTGTGGCTTCAAGCAAACATTTCAAGTTTTTCACGATTATCGGATTGCGGTGAAAATCTACCCACACAAGGTGAAGATATGAGTGTTCTCTTATATTTTAATCTTAATCTATCTACGAACGGTTTTTGTTTTGTTCATGAGATGAACAACCGTGCATGCATCTTCCACTGTGCTTTTTTTGCATCATGCATGGTTTTCCAACAGTGGTATCAGAGCCCGGCTGCATAGATTAAGATTAAAATTAAGATTAAAAGCTTGTTAGATCTGAATGTTTAAGGATTATGCTCGCTGATTTTTTCTGCATGCAAATTTTTCATTCTTGCTGACTCTTTTGCATGCTGAATTTTGGCTTCCTTATTTTTGCATATTAATTTATGATTCTATTGCTGCGTTAATGAGATTATGAGTAATTAGAATCATGTCTTGCATGATCAATGGATCAGATGATGGCATAATTAATTAAATATTTAGACCTGCATTTTAATTCATGCATGAGATGCAAGTGGTGATGATCATGGATAGATCCCTTTGTGCTGAAATGTTCTGCAATGTTCTGTAATGTTCTGTAATGACATGTAATTCAGAAATTCAGATACCTGCGTGCATCTTATATTAATATATTTGGAGACCTGCGAGTCTCATTAAAGGGTTTGTAACTATTGTTTTAATTAGCATAGTTATCTGGGTTGTATTTTGTGATGTGTTTGCATATCTCTACAAGCACGATTTGTGCGGATCAAGATCAAGAAGTTGA
This sequence comes from Phoenix dactylifera, assembly GCF_009389715.1. Lineage (NCBI taxonomy): Eukaryota > Viridiplantae > Streptophyta > Magnoliopsida > Arecales > Arecaceae > Phoenix > Phoenix dactylifera. The sequence goes on from NW_024068265.1 coordinate 32,726, forward strand.
TTGGAGATAGATCGAGAAGTTGATCGCGATTAGATTAAGGATGCTCAAAATCAAATCAAGAGTTGAAGACGATCTAACCGATTGACATGCATGTGCTTGTGCTATGACCCTTATTTCGGATCCATGATTATCACTAGTTACTTTTGTGCTTATATTTAGCAGATAGACCTTTATTTGCATGAGATGTAAATAATTTAAATAATAATTGAGATCTAAATTAAATCTTCTCGTATATATTAAGTCTAGCGATCTTCCACCGTAGTAGAGATGCCAACGTCTTACCGGTGTTGACTTGTCTCGACGGGTCACAGTGGTCAGTTGCATCGAAGGGCGAGACCACTCTATTAACATGAGATGTTGCAGAGTACAAGAGTTGGGCCCAATAACTGTCAGGTGAGGGACCCAATGACGGCTTTGCTTCTGCGGTTACACAGTGGGTTTGACTTAACTAAGGAATGAGGCCAATAACTGTCAGGTGAGGCTTTTATGATTTAGAAACCGGATATCGCAGCAACTTGCTTAAGAAGCATTGTACAAAAGTTGTACACTCATCGTTTTATGTGTCGCCAATGTCGGGTTACCCCCGCACGTGTTGCGACAATCGTAGCGGAAACACATGCGTAGGGTCGTTCATCTCATGAACGTCCTATGGAACGCAGATTTCAAAAAAATTATGAGTTCTCTAACTTAGAAAATTATGAAATCTAAGAAAAGATTAAAATTACTGACTTGTTTAATTTCAAATCTACAACTATGAATTGTAAAGATCCTATCTTTACCTTTGAGCAGGTAGATCTTCACCGCTATTTGATGATCGATGGATTCGGTTTGCTTGAAGCCGCACAATCATTCAGCCTTTACAGGTATCTACACGAGGTAGATCGCTCCAAGCTCTTTGATCTCACCGGGGTGCTAGCTCTCTTACAGATATCGCTTTTGATGGCTGATTTTCTCTCTTTTTCAATCAACTCTTGGAGTGATCTACCTCGTGTGGATACCTGTAGAGGTCGGACGCTTATGCGGCTTCAAGCGAACCGAATCTTCGATCATCAGATAGCGGTGAAGATCTACCCGCTCAAAGGTAAAGATAGGATCTTTACAATTCTGAATTCTAAGATCTAAAATTAATTAAGTTAGTAATTTTAATCTTCTCTTAAGATTTCATAATTTTTTAAGTTAGAAAATTCGATTTTTTTTAAAAATCTATGTTCCCTAGGACGTTCATAAGATGAACGACCCCACGCATGTCTTTCCGCTGCGATTGTCGCAACGCGTGCGGGAATAACCTGACAGGAGTATCAGAGCTGTGTTTTTGGGATTTAGATTAAGATTAATAAGCTTGATTAGGATTTAATTTAGATCTAAAATTTTTATATGCTTGCTGAAATTTCTGCATGCTGAAATTTCAAATTTTCAGCATACTGATTTTTGTTTTAAAATCCTGATCTTGTTTGATTAATTTTAATTACAATGAATTGCAATAATTGAAATCATATCTTGTATGATCAAAGTTTCAGTTGATAGCATATTTAATTAAAACTTTCAGATCTGAAATTATATGCATGAGATGCATGAGGTATGATCAAATTATGAATTCATGATCATAAAAGGATATTTTGTTCATTCTTATGCTTAAAAGGAAACTAATATATGCATGAGATGCATATATATGTTAAGCAATATTTTACATGATATGTGAATAAAAACTTAAATAGGTTAGGTCATTTACATAAAATATAAACTTGAACAAATATGTCATTTATATAAGATGTAAACATATAACATATGCAAGGAGTTTCATATTCGCATAAGATGTGAACAAGGCCTAAATAAATGGGAAATTTACATAGGATGTAAATTTGAACATATATGTCATTTACGTAAGATGTAAACACATAACATATGAAAGAAGTTTTATATTCGTATAAGATGTAAAAAAGGCCTAAACAATTATAACATTTACAAAAGATGCAAACCTTAATTGAGACCTAAAACCTCCTCAATCAGTCGAGAGTGAACGATAAATTGAGCTAGCCATATTTGATTAATTGATCTAATTGGTGTCTAGGAAAGTATTAAAGGTGGTTATTTAATTAGGATCTTACTCTCTGAGTAAGGGGAGCTTTCTACTTATTTACCTGGCCAATTAATTGATTCCTTCCTATGAAAAGCTCAAAGTTTGAATCACTAAGACTAAATTACCTAATATTAAGCCTAGGGTCTTCCACTGTAGTAGAGTTGCTAAGGTCTTTTTGGCATTAATTTATCTCATCTGGACATAGTAGGCAAGTTGCATTGGGGGACTGGACCTCTCTATTGGCATGAGATGTTGTGGGGGTAAAGATGGGGTTGGGGACCAATAACTGTTAGGTGAAGATCCAATGACGACTTTACTTCTATAAAAATTATGGTGGGTCTGACTTAATCAAGGAACGGAACCAATAACTGTTAGATGAGGCCCTTATGACTTAGAGATCAAGTTGGTTACAATTTGCTTAAGAAGCATTGTACAAAGAGTTGTACACTCATCGTTTATGTGTTACCAATAACTGTTAGGTGAGGTGGCATGTAAATTGGTAGGACCGTAGCACCCCACTTAAAACCTAGAGTCGCAGATTTTCGTTTTTCTACTAGAAGAGTGTAGGAGATTTGAGGAAATAGTGGAAGATGTTTGTTTTAAAAGTTCCTAAAATAAATAGAAATTCAAGTACAAAATTCTAACTAAAATCTTTACTCTCTGCAGATAAAAATGTCAGCCTCTAATTCCTTGACCCGTATCCTTGAGAGCAACCGATTGACTGGACCCAATAATAAAGATTGGCTCCGCAACTTAAAAATTATTTTAAGTTATGAGAAATTAGGGTATGTACTAGACCATGACACCCAGGTGTTACCGGCCCGTCCGACTGCTGAACAGCATGAGATGCATGCTAAGTGGATGGCGATGACAAAAAAGTTAGGTGTTACATTTTGGCATCCATGTCCAATGAACTACAATACCAGCATAAGAACATGAAGACTGCTCGAGACATATTGAATTGTTGGGTTTTCCAGTGCCCTAGGGCATAGCGGAAGATACGGGATTATAAAATTTTCTTATAAAACCCATTATATGAAACCCTAATAAGCCAAGATCACCTTAATAGTATAACCAAATAATGTAGAAAATATAATCTTGGTATAGAAGAATACCTGTCACGCTATATCCAATATGTCTGAAGATGTCCTAAGGTGCCCAAATGTTCACCCTCCAATGTTGGTCCACACACGAATGGGTTCAAGACTCTAGCTCCACCAAAACTTGATTCTAATTGTTCAATCCTTCCAAAGGATTTAATTGGCTGATTTTTCTTCACTTCCTTTTTCCTTTCTACCTCTAAAACATTCACTAGCCTTTTTGTCCTAAAGAAGACCCTCTTGTCTTGGCTTAGGACAAAAGAGAGAGGCTTGTAAGAAAGAAGGGATAAGGGAGAGAGAAGGAGAGGCTTTTTCTCGGATGATCTTTAGAACCCCGGGGCGCCTCCTTATTTATAAGAGATGGAGGGATGCATCACAAAGGGATGCATCCTATCCACATGATGATGAGGCATGTGCCAAGAGGGGCATCCCATCATGATGGGGCGCTAAGGAGAAGGGTGTATCAAGTTTTAGAAAAAGTCGTATCTAATGATACGCTTCTTTCTCACGTCTCCCTCTTAAATTCTGATGATCCAAGGGCCCAAATATAGGAAACCAAAGCCAATGGTCCAGATCTAGGCACCATCTAATGGTCCAGATCAAGGCATCATCATCCAGGGTGCCATCCAATGGTCCAGAAGCAAGATGGCATCACCAATGGTCCAGATTCAGGCGCTGAGCAATGGTCCAGATCTTTCATCTAGGGAGCCATCCAATGGTCCAGATTCAGGCGCTGACCAATGGTCCAGATCTTTCATCCAGGGAGCCATCCAGTGGTCCAGATTCAGGTGCTGACCAATGGTCCAGATTATTCATCCAGGGAGCCATCCAATGGTCCAAAATAAGGTGCCAAACAGTGGACCAGATCCTTCATCCAAGAAGCGATCCAATGGTCAAGAAGTGAAGGCTCTATCAAACCCAATCCAATTGGGTTTAACAAACTTAAAGGAAACATTAAACCTAATCAAATCAGGTCTAATTAAAACCAAATGGGTTCCAACTCTTGCTTAACCCATATTAGGTCATGATCTAATCATATTAGATCAACCTAATCTAAGAATCAGATTCGAATTTAATTTGAATCAGAAGCTAGGGTTTGCAACACGTGCTAGCATGTTCATCTTGCAAACATGATCTAATCCAATTAGACCCTTGATCAATTTTCTTGTGTGTGACCCATTAGGTTCCTTATCTTAGTCAGCAGTAGGTGCAGGTGCAAGTTGACCTAACCTGATTAGAATACCTCTAATCCAATTTAGGTCCAATACAGTGCTAAACCTGACTTAGCAATCAGAACCTTTCTGATGTTTTGATCTAATCAAACTCTTTGATCCGATCAACCTACAAGATAAGATTGACGTCTAGCGACGTATCATGTCTACCCGGAAGATGAGGAATGTATTGGACAAATCCAAGCATACCCTTCAGTGGCAAGTTACCATGCAATTCAATCCCTCAGTCATACTAGATTCTGAATAAGTGCATGAGTATGGATCAATATCAAACTCAATCACTTATTCATGTCTCTCTCAATCTTTTATATGATAATTCAAATAATGAAACATTAGAAACTCTTTCTAATTTTCATTTTGCGTTGATCAAAGGCTTCTTGAATCATCATAAGATTAGAGTAAGTAGGATGTTACCTTCTCTTACTAGAAGTGACTGATTCCTTGTTGACCTACTCACAACCTTCGTACAAAATCCACCATATCCAGAATACCCCGTACACAACGCAATGTCGCGAATGAGGGTAAACTAAAATATAGGTTCAAGTGCACAAGGTACCATGGTGATCTCAGGTCTAAGGATCACTTCCACAACTTCCACTATGAGAACCATCTTTTGACAATTAAGTAAGAATCCATAAGATGTTCTCATGGCTGGTCAATTTAGTGAACTCATTCCTCTAATGAGCACCCACATCTTTGTATTAGTGTCTCACACAAGTGATTGTGAGATCAATCACCCTCTACATCGAGCATATATAAGATGTGCCAATCTTTTCAGTAATATTGATCCCCGACTCAATATACCAATTTAACTGAAAATATTCTAAAAGGATTTTAGGTCTCACTGGTATGATCTCATCATAACCCTAAAACCAATATCCTAATTTATGGGGTTCATCATCCAACAATAAAACAGATAAGTAGCAAATGATGAAACATAATGCCTTTATTGATATATATCAAGTGTCAAAGTACATGATTTGGAGGATTACAAAGAGAAACCTATCAAATGATTAGCTCATAGGGCATCTACTCTTTCAATCTTCCACTTGCACTAAAGCCAATCACCCTTATATTTTAACCCCATGCAATCAAGGTGACGATTGAATTGCTGCTGTAGTAGAGCTTTAGTAAATGAGTCTACTATATTGTTCTTTGTGTCTACTCGTTCAATCTTGATGTCTTGTCTTTCGATTATCTCTCGAACAAGGTGGAAGCGTCTCAAAATGTGCTTGGATCTATGATGAGATCTTGGTTCCTTAGCCTGTGCAACAGCTCCAGTGTTATCGCAATAAACTGGGACTGGTCCGACAATCTCAGAAACTACACCCAGCTTTGTGATGAACTTCTTCATCCAGACTGCTTCCTTAGCAGCTTCACTAACAGCTATGTATTGTGCCTCAGTAGTTGAGTCAGCTACTGTTTGCTGTTTGGAACTCTTCCAACTCACAGCTCCACCATTCAAAGTGAAGATATATCCAGTGATTGACTTGCTATCATCTGGATCAGATTGAAAGCTAGAATCTGAATAGCCTTCTAGTTTCAATTCTGATCCTTCATAAATTAGAAAAACATCTCTAGTCCTTCTCAAGTATTTGAGAATGCTTTTCATAATTTTTCAATGATCCTCCCTAGGATCTGCCTGAAATCTACTTACCATGCCCAAGGCATAAGCTACATCAGGCCTGGTACATAGCATAGCATACATGATCGACCCTACTGCCGAAGCATAGGGAATAGAACTCATTCTATTCCTCTCTTCAGATGTCTTAGGAGACATCTTCCTAGAGAGTTGTATGCCATGTCCTATGGGTAAGAAACCTTTCTTACTTCCATCCATGTTGAACCTCTTCAGCACATTATCTATGTACCTAGACTGGGACAAACCTAGCATCCTTTTAGATCTATCTCTATAGATCCTTATATCAAGTATATAGGATGCTTCACCCAAATCTTTCATGGAAAATTTCTTTGATAGCCAAGTCTTGACCGATTGCATCATTGGAACATCATTTCCAATGATCAATATATCGTCCACATATAATATCAAGAAGACAAGGTTCATCTACATTTTTAATGAAGCCAAACTCTTTGACTATCATGTCAAAATGGATGTCCAACTCCTTGATGCCTGCTTTAATCCATAAATGGATTTCTTAAGCCTACATATTTGATTTGCTCTTCCTCTTGAGACAAATCCCTCTGGCTGTGTCATATAAATCTCTTTCTCAAGATGACCATTAAGGAAGGCAGTTTTGACATCCATCTGCCAGATCTCATAATTATAGTATGCAGCTATAGCAAGCATAATCCGAATAGATTTGAGCATAGCTACTGGCGAAAAAGTTTCATCATAATCAATACCTTGTTTTTGCTTGAAACCTTTTGCTACTAACCTGGCCTTGTAGGTTTCTACTTGGCCATCAGCTCCTATCTTCTTCTTGTATACCCATTTGCACCCTATTGGAATCACTCCCTCAGGTGCATCAACCAAAGTCCACACTTGGTTTGTATACATAGAATCTATCTCGAATTTCATGGTGCCCAGCCATTTGTCAGAGTCCCTACTCTTGATAGCTTCCGAATAGGTCAGAGGGTCATCGTTATCAACGATGTGGGCTTCATCATTCTCAATTATAAACCCATACCTCTCAGGTGCATTTCGCACTCTTTCTGACCTTTGGAGAGGAGTAGTGTGTAGTGGCTATACCTCTTCCATGGGTACATCTGGTTGAGGATTATTATGTGTCTCACCTTGTAGGTCTTGAACTTCATTAAGTTCAATTCTTCTATCCTTGCCCTTTTCTAAGAAAAACTCTTTTTCCAAGAAAGTGGCATGCCTAGCAACAAATACCTTTTGTTCAGTAAGATCATAGAAGATATATCCTAAACTGTCTTTAGAATAACCTATAAATATACACTTGTCCGATCTAGCACTTAGCTTATGTCCAAAATTTCTTTTGATATAAGCATGACAATCCCATATCTTAAGATACTTAAGATTAGATTTCTTTCCTTTCCTTATCTCATATGGAGTGCTAGATACAGACTTAGATGATACTCTGTTTAATACTAATGCAGCAGTTTCTAGGGCATGTCCCCAGAAAAAAATTGGAAGATTTGTGAAGCACATCATGGATCGTACCATATCTAATAAGGTACGATTTCTCCTTTCAGCTACACCATTTAATTGTGGCATATATGGAGGTGTCCATTCAGAGAGTATACCCTTTAATTTAAGATAGTCTAAAAATTCACTAGAAAGGTATTCTCCTCCTCGATTAGATCGAAGAATTTTAATACACTTCCCAATTTGTTTTTCGACCATACTTTGATACTCTTTAAATTTATCAAAGACTTCGGATTTATATTTCATTAGATACACAAAACTGAACCTTGATAAGTCATCAGTAAATGTGATGAAGTAAGAGTATCCACCTCTAGCTAGAGTTGGCATAGGACTGCACATATCAGTGTGTACGAGTTCTAACAACTTACTTGCCCTTTCTCCATGTTTCGAGAATGGAGACTTGGTCATTTTACCCATAAGACAAGATTCACAAGTTCCTAATGATTCAAAATCATAAGGGTCAAAGAATTTATCTTTATACAACTTGTGTAACCTTGTCTCACTAATATGACCTAATCAGTAATGCTAAAGAAGGATATTATTAATATCCTCTCTTTTTATTTTATTATCTTTGCCAATATGAAACATAACATTATTAAGACATAATACTAAAAGACCATTTTCCATAGTGCCATGACAATAATACTCATTAGATAAAGAAATAGAGCAACCATTGCTCTTTTCATTTATTTCAAATCCTTTCTTAAGCAACAAAGAAATTGAAATTACATTTCTAATAATTTTTGGCATAAAATAACAGTCTTCTAGCTTCAAGAACTTTCCGGAGGGTAGCTCCAGTATGTAGGTGCCAACAGTTTCAGCTTGGATGGATTCTCTTCCAGCGCCATATAGCTCGAAGTCACCTTTCTTCAGACTTCTAATTTTCTACAGTCCATGCAAAGATTTGCATATGTGAGAACCACAACCGATATCTAATACCCATGAATTAGAATCAGAAGAACTTAATGTCATATTGGCATTTAATAAAAATATAACTTTTGATGCAACACTTGCATCAGGCTTCACACTTGCAAGAAAGCTCTTGCAGTTTCTTTTTCAATGCCCTGTCTTGCCGCAGTGGAAACAGGTATCGGGTCGAGAGATTTTCTTTTCCTTGTTCTTTTTGATGCGACTCTTTGGGTTTAGCTTTTTCTTTGAACCCTTGTTGCCGACTTCTTCTTTGAGCTCTCACCAACAAGAAGGATCGGACCCTTGTCCTTTTTGATGTGAGACTCTGCTGTTTTCAACATATTTAGAAGCTCAGGCAGGGAGGAATTCAGTTTGTTCATGTGATAATTCACGACAAACTGCGAGAATGAGTCGGGTAGTGATTGCAGGATCAAATCCTGACTGAGCTCACAGTCCATAGCAAAACCAAGTTGACTCAATTGAGTGATCAAGTCTATAACCTTTAAATAGTGGTCTTGCACAGACGACTCCTCGATCATTCTAGCATGGAACAACTGCTTAGATATCTCATATCTAGCAGTTCTGCTCTGCTCAACATATAACTTCTTCAAGTTAAGGAGTATGGAGTGAGTATCCATGCTATCATGCTGCCTCTGCAATTCATTGCTCATAGAAGCAAGCATGATACATTTGACAGTCAAACTGTTATTTTTCCACATACGATATGTGGTCAATTCTGATAGTGATCCTAGGTTCTTAGGTGTTTAGCATGCTGAATTTTTTTTTTGAAAAAATATGGCTGAACCTGATCAGGTTGCCTACATACCCCTTCATAAGGGGGATCAAGCCACACGTAGTTCTTTTTAAGTTTCAAAAATACAGCGAAAAAATGAATCAAACAATTTAATTCATGCATGCTTACAAGATCAAATTTAGAAATCAGCACATTAAAAACACATAGGATTATGCCGGAATCGTTTAAACAATTATGCTAAAACTTTTATACTGTTGGGAATTGTATCCTAAATATCAATCGTCGGTATGTTGATGATTGAATTTTGTAAATAAATTGACAAATTAATAAAGTATTATTTGGCATTATTCATCATTGTACATCTTCAAATGAACTCTTATATGATGAAGTTCTTAGGATTTATTTTATGATAAAGGAAGATTTATCTTCAAGTCCTTAAAACTGTTCGCGATCAAATGATATGTACTGAGTTACGCCCCGTTCGATGTGACGTTCGCAGCGGAATTCGAACGGAATGTCGTTCATCGTATGAACGTGCCTCGGATCGTAGAATTCAAAAAAATTTTGGATCCAAATCCAGAAGATCTTTGAACTCATTAGGAAAGAGAGATTAGGATTTGAGGAGGGTTGATTAAGATTTATAAAACTGAAACAAAATCAGAAGTTATTAGATTTGAAGATCTTATCTTCAAAAATTCTGCAGATGTAGAACACCGCAGCCTGATAATTTATTCTAGGTTTCTGTTTGAGCCGCACAATTGTCCGGCCTCTACAGGTATCCACACGAGGATTTAATCATCTGAGAATGGGTCTTACCAGGGTGCTAGCTCCTTGCAAAGATCTCTCATGACTATCATAAGTTGGAATAAGAATCTGCAACTTACCTTCTTGATGAAAAACCTTTCTTCTTCAACCTTGCTCGCGATGGAGGAAGAGGAAGGAGGAACCTTGCACGTGGATTTTCCTTGCCTTGCTACCGTGGAAGAAGAGGAGGATGAAGACCCCTTGCTGCCGTGGAGAAGGAGGAAGAAAGAAGAGGAGGCGTGGAGAGGAAGAGGAGAGAATTGATTCATAATGTCTTCCTTGCTATCCTTTTATAGATTGGGTTTAGGGTCTCTTCTGATCTTATTAGGAGTATGGGACTATAACCCACCCTTAGATTAATACCAAGTATCCAATCCTTGTGCTCATAGATGCAAGACATGTGTCCACTTAATCAATTGATTAATTTTCTAATCACATTAGGATTTCTAATCTCATTAGGAGAATTAATTGATTTGGGAGCATGCATCCTACAACGCCATGTGGACTTTAAAGTCCTCATAGTATGAACATGACTTAAGTCATATTCATCCTACGACGACATGTGGTCTTTAAAATTCGCACAAACCATAGTTTAATCAAATTGACCCAATCATGAACCCAAATCAATTTGGGTCGAACCTAATTTGATTTGGCTCATTAAATCAGACCAATTGCAATCCAATTGCAATCAATTCCACTTAATTCTTCTTTCATTAACTTACTGACACTTAGTGGGTTAATTCAATCACCAATCATATTGATGATTGATTTCTATTGTGATTCCAAATCACAATTATGATAGTCTAACTAATTAAATCCTCTATGTGTGTGACCCTGTAGGTTCTATTCTGACTGGTAGTGAGACATATTGAGATCTCCATCTCAATATCACTGAAACTTCTTTTGGTGGACTGCTATTTCAGTTCTACTCTCAGGGTTCACTGATCACCAAGTGAATGCCTTTGAGTCTCACAATCCGCTAGTGACACCTAACAGTATATGGTGGCAATCCAGCAGAATGGAATGTCTGAATCTCTAGGTGCAGTTAGCGTATGATACAGTCCCTCTATCATGGATCCCGATGTGACGGAGGTTATGGATATCTCGTCAAACCCCATCGTCCGTCATATGTCAAATTTAGCATATGAAACGAGCTGTCGGATTACCCCCGCACGCGTTGCGACGATCGCAGCGGAAAGACACGCGCGGGGTCGTTCATCTCACGAACGTCCTTAGGAATGTAGATTTCAAAAAAAAAAATCGAAGTTCTCTAACTCATAAGATTATAAAATCTAAAGGATAAATTAAAATTAATTACTTGATTAATTTTCAGATCTACAAAAATAATTGTAAAAATTAAATCTTTACCTTTGAGCGGGTAGATCTTCACCGCTATCTGATGACCGTAAAAATTAGGTTCGTTTGAAGCCGCACAAGTGTCCGGCCTCTACGGGTATCCATACGAAGATCTAGATCGATCAAGGTCATGATCTCACCGGGGTGCTAGCTCCCTTGCAGAGATCCCTCTTTGATGGTTGGAACTCCTCCAAGCAATCAACTCTTGATTGCTTCCAAGAGGAAGAAGAAGGAGAAGGAAGAAATACTTTCTTGCCTTTCCTTTACCATGGATGAAGAAGGAGGGAAGAGAGGAACACCTCCCTCTCTTTATTTTCTTCCATGTAGCGGATCAAGAGGAGGAAGAAGACTCCATGCTTGCTGCCCCTCTTTGTGCCTTGCGGATGGAAGAAGAAGAAGGGAGAGATGGAGGCCGCTCGCCTAAAAAGAACCACCAAGAATAATCCCAAGGGGGGCTGCCCCCCATTTTATTCTTTTTCTTTGAAGCCCTAGGCGTGGACTCCTCCTAGAAGTTAGGAGGAGCCGCACCATAGATTGGCCAAAACGGGTCTCGCGACCCGGGCATCCGGGACGCAAGGCCCGTCCATCTGGGTCGCGCATCCCGGCCATCCGGGATGCAGATCCTGGGAGCATCCGAGGAAGGGAGAGGGAAGAGCCCCTCCCTTCTAATCCCAATCAAATTAGGATTTAGGTGGTCCTTGGTTCATTGAATCCTAATCTAAGTAGGACCCAATTAGTCTCCCTATTTGATTCACATGAATTCTAATCTAATTAGGAGTCATCTTTATCTATTGGACCAAAATTAATTAGAACTCTAGGAATCCTAATCCAATTACGACTCATATAATTTTAGTCCTAATCCAATTAGAACTTTTAGGAATCCTACTCCAAGAAGGACTCTAATAATTTGAAGTCCTAATCTAATTAGAACTCTAGGAGTCCTACTTCAAGTAGGACTCTTGAACCTTATCAAATAAGATCGAGTCCAATTAATTAAGTCCAATTGATTCAATCAAATTGCAATCCAATTGCAATTAATTCTTCTTCAACTCACTAACTCTTAGTGGGTTAAATTAATTATCAATCAAATTGATAATTACAAACTATTTTGATTCCAAATCACAATCCAACCATTAGATCAATCAGATCCTCTATTGTGTGTGACCCCATAGGTTCTATTCTGTCTGGTAGTGAGATATATTGTGATCCCTATCACAATATCATTGAAACTCATTTCAATGGGTTGGAACAATTCCAACTCTTCTCATTCGGGTTCACTGATCATCAAGTGAATGCCTCTAAGTCTCACAATCCACCAATGACACCTAGCAGCATGTAGTGGCAACCCAGTAGAATGGAATAGATGAACCTTTAGGTGCAGTTAGCGTATGATATAGTCCCTCTATCGTGGATCCCGACAAGATGGAGGTCATGGATAACTCGTCAAACCCCATCATCTATCATACGTAAAATTTATTCGACTCCAGTTCGAGATTGGAAAACTCTTTTTTCAAAAACTACCTTGGCCAAGGATTTACGAACTCAATCTCATAAATCACATAGGATCTCTCCTAATCTATCAAGGTTGATAGATTCCATCTAGATGCACCCCTACTCCTGCAATGAACCTACCGCAGCTAATCTGCACCACAAGGACCCAAATGGATAGGGCCCATTTTTATGTGCTCGTCAAACTACAGCAACCTCACTGTGAATAGCCGAGGCATCGCAGGTCAAAGGATCAGTCATACAACTGCAGCATCAAGTAAGTCACTGACGAGTGGATAGACATCCAAGTGACTACTTGCTTTGGTCACGCTCAGTACCCTTGTTCTCTAACAAGCACTTGCACAATCACTTCAGTGTCCCCACACTGTGGACTCAAGACTCATCCATCTGACTAAGTGATCTGTGCATTAATCTCAGCGGATCGATCACCGTTCCTCGTGATGGATCCATCGATCAGGAGCAATTCATGAATTAATCACCAATGACACATGCCTCGAATTCTCAACTCTTGAGAATATGCGTCATAATCTTATTAATTCCTTGGACGATTCATGGACACATAAGAACATGAATGAAAAGAAAGCCCATCCTAATAAATTCATTATTAGGTCAAGTATAAATTTATATCCCAGAACAAAATAATGCGTCAGCCAAATTGGCTTCTAGGGCATACTTCTAACAATCTCCCACTTGGACTAAAGCCAATTAGCCATAAATCTAAGCCCCATCCTCTCAAGATGTGCTTTAATTTTCTGCTGACTTAGCTGCTTAGTGAATGGGTCCACCACATTTTCTGTGGGGTCTACTCTCTGTACCTTTACTTATTTCTTTTCGAGGTAGTCGCGTATCAGGTTAAACCGCCGCTCTATGTGCTTAGACTTCTGGTGAGACCTTGGCTCCTTAGCAAGTGCTATGGTGCCATTGTTATCGCAGTATAGTGTTATGGCATCTGATGACATTACACCTAATTCTGCAATAAAATTCTTGATCTAGAAGGTTTCCACTGCACCCTTAGAGGCAGCGATATATTTAGTTTCCAAGATAGAATCTGTAATGATCGGTTGTTTAGAACTCTTCTAAATTATCGAACCACCATTGCACATATTCTGATGTAGACTTTCTATCATCAATATGTGTGTATTCTTCTACCTTTAACTCTGATCTTCTCTTCGTTCTTGATGAAATCAAATGATTTGATTACATCGTTGAAATGAGTTTTCCAACTCCGAGATGCTTGCTTTAGTCCATAGATGGACATTAGCAGTTTACAGACCTTGTGATCACCATCACAATATCATTATTTGCTGCAACAGCGAGCAATATTCGAATGGACTTCAGTATGGCTACAGGTGAAAAGGTATCCTGATAGTCAATGCTTTCGCACTGACTATAACCTTTCGCCACTAGCCTTGCCTTATAGGTCTCTACCTTGCCATCCGAACTTAATCTTCTCTTGTAGATCCATTTACACCCAATAGATATTATACCTTCTGGTGGATCTACTAAGGTCCAGACTTGGTTGGAATGCATGGAGTCCATCTTTGACTTCATTGCTTCCAGCCATCTCTCGGAATCGATGTCTAACATCGCCTCGTTGTAGGTGTTGGAATCCATACCTAGATCCCTATCTCCTATAAGGAACATTTTCTCTACATCCTCTGTAAGCATACCTAAGTACTTTTTAGGAGGACGGGAGATCATACAAGATCTACGAGGTGGAGGAGGTACTGCATGTATTGGCTCAATATGAATAGGTTCTATAGGCACAATGGCTCGTTGCTCTTTAGAGACTTTCTCTTTGAGCTCAATTTTTCTTCCACTGCCTCTATTAAGAAAAAACTATTTTTCATGAAGATAGCATGTCGGCTCACAAACACTTTGTGATCCCGTGGGACGAAAAATTGTATCCTAATGACTCTTAAGGATATCCATTAAAACGATCACTAATTATGCTATCCTCTAACTTATCCGCCTATTGTCGCTTGACTTGGGCCAGATATCCCCAAATCTTAAGATAACCAAAATTCAGCTTCTTACCATGCCATATCTCTCGTATGGTGTGGTAGGTACGGACTTTACAGAAAACTCTATTCAATAAGTAAATAGCTGAAAATAGGGTATCTCTCTAAAGAAACAAGGGTAAATAAGTGAAGCTCATCATGGACCTGACCATATCCAATAGAGTCCGATTCCTCCTCTCTGACACCCCATTGAGCTGAGGTGTACTAGGAGGGGTCCATTATGAAACTATACCATTCTCTTTGAGATAATCACGGAACTCTCCATTAAGGTGCTTACCTCCTCGATTCGATCGAAGAACCTTAATGAGTTTTTCTGTTTGTTTTTCTACTTCATATCTGAACTCTTTAAACTTTTCAAAAGCTTCAGATTTGTGTCTCATACACATATCTATACCGTGAGTAATCATCGGTAAATGAAGTAAAAATTATGACCCCTAACCTGCACATCGAATGGGTCACACATGTCAGTGTGTACTAAGATAAGTATTTCAGTGGACCTCTCCCCGTGTCCTACAAAGGGTAATTTGGCCATCTTTCTTTGAAGGCAGGATTCACAAATCGGATATGACTCGGAAGTCAATGAGCCAGAAGCCCATATTTCTCTAATTTGTTTATTCTATCTTCTCCTATATGGCCAAGCTTGAGGTGCTACAAATACTTTAAATTTATCTCATCTCTAGATCTTTTGGATCCTATGGTACTCACTATTTGCTCAGATAATTTCACAGATACATTGAAATGTAAGTGATAGAGACTGTCAATCATAAAACCATGTGGAACCAATTTATTTCTCAAATAAATGGAACAACAGTCTTATAAAAATCTTCCTGTGCTAAACAAGATACAGAAATCAAATTTCTGCTAGCAGCAGGTAACAGTTCCTAAGTATTCTGAGCATATCTGACATACCTTCTGAAGGTATGTCACCCTTTCTTGCTCTTTATGCTTCTCATGTATGTAAGATGTTCATCTTCCAATGTCCGTCCATAATGCAATGGAAACACTTTCCCTTGCAATCGACCTTTTTCTTGGAACTTTCTTACTTGGCTCTTTCTTGGTCTTCTGCTTCTTCGCAAGCTTTTTCTTCTTTCAGGTAGACTCTTTCTTGGAAGTAGAAGCCAACTCGACAGCGAGAACTATGCCCCTTGAACTCTTCAAGGTCCCAAAGATTGGTACCAATTTATTTAACAATTCTGTTTTGGTGCATACAGTCTTGTTCATATGATAGTTTACTATAAACTGTTCATATGAAGCTGAAAGAGATTGCGGGATCAAATCCGTTTGCAATTCCTTATGCATGGTCATGCCGAGCTTCTCAAGCTCCTCTAAGTCCTTTATCATGGTCAGACCATGATCATGGACAAACTGCCCTTCGCGTATCTTGGCCTTGAAGAGCCTTTTGGACACTTTAAACCGTGCTGCGCGACTCTGTTCATCCTACAACTCTTACAAGTGATTCAATATGTCCCGGCAGTCTTCATGTTCTCATGCTATTATGTAGCACCTAACTTTATTGTCATCGTTCTTCCACTTGTCATGCGTCTTACGCTGATCAGTGATCGGACGGACTGGTAACACGGGGATGTCATGGTCTAGCATATACCCTAGTTTCTCACAATTCAAAACTATTTCGAAATTGCTGAGCCAGTTTTCATAATTGAGTTTGGTCAAACAGTTGTTCTCTAGGATATGAGTTAAGAGTTTGGAAACTGACTTTATAATCCTCAGAGAGTAAAGATTCTAGTTAGAATTTTGTACTTGAACTCTATTTGTTTTAGGGACATTTAAAACAAACACCTTCCACTATTTTCTCGAATCTCTTACACTCCTCCGGTAGAGAAACGGAAACCTACGACTCTAGATTTCAAGTGGGGTGCTACAGTCCCACCAATTTACATGTCACCTCACCTAACAGTTATTGGTGACATATAAACGATGAGTGTACAACTTCTTGTACAATGCTTCTCAAGCAAGTTGTAGCCAACTTGGTCTCCAAGTCATAAGGACCTCACCTAACAGTTATTGGCCCCGTTCCTTGGTTAAGTCAGACCTATCATATATCCCGCAGAAATAAAGCCGTCATTGGGTCCTCACCTAACAGTTATTGGAGCCCAATCCTATCTTTACTCCCACTACATCTCATGTCAATAGAGAGGTCCAGTCCTCCGATGCAACTTGCCCACTGTATCCAGCCGAGACAAATCAACGCCGGAAAGACCTTAGCAGCTCTACTATGGTGGAAGACCTTTAGACTTAATATTAGATAATCTAGTCTTAGTGATTCCAACTTTGAGCTCTTCATAGGTGGTAATCGATCAATTGGCCAGGTAAGCAGGTGGGAGGCTCCCCTTACTCAGAGAGTAAGGTCCTAATTAAGTAACCACCTTTAATGCTTTCCTAGACACCAATTAGATCAATTAATCAAATATGGCTAGCTCAATATATCGCTCACTCTTGACTGATTGAGGAGGTTTTAGGTCTCGATTAGGGTTTACATCTTATGTAAATATGAAACTCCTTTCATATGTTATGCGTTTACATCTTATGTAAATGACATATTTATTTAGGTTTACACCCTATGTAAATATAAAATCCTTTTATATGTTATGTGTTTACATCTTATGTAAATGATATATTAGTTTAGGTTTACATCTTATGTAAATGACCTAACCTATTTGGGTTTTATTTACATCCCATGTAAAGATTGCTTAACATTTATATATATACATCTCATGCATATACAATTTCCTTTTAAGCATTGGCCTAAACAATATTATCCTTTAATTACCATGAATCCATGATTTGATCATATCTTATTCATCTCATGCATATATAATTTTTCTTTTAAGCATAGGCATAAACAGAAAAATATATTTTTATGATCATGAATCCATGAATGATTCTTATCACATGCATCTCATGCATACAATTTCAGATCTGATAATTTTTAATTTTAATCATGCTACCAATTGAATCTCTGATCATGCAAGACATGATTTTTAATTGTTTCAATCTTATTGTAATTTAAAATCTACATGCAAGATCATAAGAATAAAAATCAGCATGCTGAAATTTCTGAAAACTGAAATTTCAGCATGTAGAAAATTTCAGCAAGCATGAATATTAAAATTCAGATCTAATTTAATCCTAATCAAGCCTCTCAATTTTAATCTTAATCCCTTAAACGCGGCTCTGATACCACTGTTGGGTTACCCCCGCACGCGTTGCGATGATCGCAGCGGAAAGACACGCGCGGGGTCGTTCATCTCATGAACGTCCTTAGGAACGTAGATTTCAAAAAAAAATCGAAGTTCTCTAACTCAGAAGATTATAAAATCTAAAGAATAAACTAAAATTAATTACTTGATTAATTTTCAGATCTACAAAAATAATTGTAAAAATTAAATCTTTACCTTTGAGCGGGTAGATCTTCACCGCTATCTGATGACCGTAAAAATTGGGTTCGTTTGAAGCCGCACAAGTGTCCGGCCTCTACGGGTATCCATACGAAGATCTGGATCGATCAAGCTCATGATCTCACCGGGGTGCTAGCTCCCTTGCAGAGATCCCTCTTTGATGGTTGGAACTCCTCCAAGCAATCAACTCTTGATTGCTTCCAAGAGGAAGAAGAAGGAGAAGGAAGAAACACTTTCTTGTCTTTCCTTTACCATGGATGAAGAAGGACGGAAGAGAGGAACACCTCCCTCTCTTTATTTTCTTCCATGTAGCGGATCAAGAGGAGGAAGAAGACTCCATGCTTGCTGCCCCTCTTTGTGCCTTGCGGATGGAAGAAGAAGAAGGGAGAGATGGAGGCCGCTCGCCTAAAAAGAACCACCAAGAATAATCCCAAGGGGGGCTGCCCCCCTTTTTATTTTTTTTCTTTGAAGCCCTAGGCGTGGACTCCTCCTAGAAGTTAGGAGGAGCCGCACCATAGATTGGTCAAAACGGGTCTCGCGACCCGGGCATCCGGGACGCGAGGCCCGTCCATCTGGGTCGCGCATCCCGGCCATCCGGGATGCAGATCCTGGGAGCATCCGAGGAAGGGAGGGGAAGAGCCCCTCCCTTCTAATCCCAATCAAATTAGGATTTAGGTGGTCCTTGGTTCATTGAATCCTAATCTAAGTAAGACCCAATTAGTCTTCCTATTTGATTCACATGAATCCTAATCTAATTAGGAGTCATCTTTATCTATTGGACCAAAATTAATTAGGACTCTAGGAATCCTAATCCAATTAGGACTCATATAATTTTAGTCCTAATCCAATTAGGATTTTTAGGAATCCTACTCCAAGAAGGACTCTAATAATTTGAAGTCCTAATCTAATTAGAACTCTAGGAGTCCTACTTCAAGTAGGACTCTTGAACCTTATCAAATAAGATCGAGTCCAATTAATTAAGTCCAATTGATTCAATCAAATTGCAATCCAATTGCAATTAATTCTTCTTCAACTCACTAACTCTTAGTGGGTTAAATTAATTATCAATCAAATTGACAATTACAAACTATTTTGATTCCAAATCACAATCCAACCATTAGATCAATCAGATCCTCTATTGTGTGTGACCCCATAGGTTCTATTCTGTCTGGTAGTGAGATATATTGTGATTCCTATCACAATATCATTGAAACTCATTTCAATGGGTTGGAACAATTCCAACTCTTCTCATTCGGGTTCACTGATCATCAAATGAATGCCTCTAAGTCTCATAATCCACCAATGACACCTAGCAGCTTGTAGTGGCAACCCAGCAGAATGGAATAGATGAACCTTTAGGTGCAGTTAGCGTATGATATAGTCCCTCTATCGTGGATCCCGACAAGATAGAGGTCATGGATAACTCGTCAAACCCCATCATCTATTATATGTAAAATTTATTCGACTCCAGTTCGAGATTGGAAAACTCTTTTTCCAAAAACTACCTTGGCCAAGGATTTACGAACTCAATCTCATAAATCACATAGGATCTCTCCTAATCTATCAAGGTTGATAGATTCCATCTAGATGCACCCCTACTCCTGCAATGAACCTACCGCAGCCAATCTGCACCACAAGGACCCAAATGGATAGGGCCCATTTTTATGTGTTCGTCAAACTACAGCAACCTCACTGTGAATAGCCGAGGCATCGCAGGTCAAAGGATCAGTCATACAACTGCAGCATCAAGTAAGTCACTGACGAGTGGATAGACATCCAAGTGACTATTTGCTTTGGTCACGCTCAGTACCCTTGTTCTCTAACAAGCACTTGTACAATCACTTCAGTGTCCCCACACTGTGGACTCAAGACTTATCCATCTGACTAAGTGATCTGTGCATTAATCTCAGCAAATCGATCACCATTCCTCGTGATGGATCCATCGATCAGGAGCAATTCAGGAATTAATCACCAATGACATATGCCTCAAATTCTCAACTCTTGAGAATATGCGTCATAATCTTATTAATTTCTTGGACGATTCATGGACACATAAGAACATGAATGAAAAGAAAGCCCATCCTAATAAATTCATTATTTGGTCAAGTATAAATTTATGTCCTAGAACAAAATAATGCATCAGCCAAATTGGCTTCTAGGGCATACTTCTAACACGAGCATGGGAATATCATTTCCAATCAGGAGTATATCATCCACGTACAATACGAGGAATACTATAGCCCTTCCACTGACCTTTCTGTACACACATGGTTCCTCTTCGATCTTGATGAAATTAAACGATTTGATCACATCATCGAAACGAGTGTTCCAACTCCGAGATGCTTGTTTTAGTCTATAAATGGATCTTTGTAGCTTGCAGACCTCGTGATCACCATCATTGGAAGTGAAACCCTGAGGCTATTCCATATAGATATCTTCCTCAAGATATCCATTAAGGAATGCAATTTTCACATCCATCTGCCATATCTCATAATCATGATAAGCTGCAATGGCAAGCAACGTTCGAATGGACTTCAACATGGCTACCGGTGAAAAGGTATCCTGATAGTCAATGCCTTCGCGCTGACTATAACCTTTTTCTACCAACCTTACCTTATAGGTCTCTACCTTGCCATCCGAACCTATTTTTCTTTTGTAGATCCATTTACACCCTATAGATACAATACCTTCAGGTAGATCTACTAAGGTCCATACTTGGTTGTAATGCATGGAGTCTATTTCTGACTTCATCGCATCCATCCATTTTTCGGAGTCGATGTCTAACATCGCTTCGTTGTAGGTCTTGGGATCATTACTTGATCTCTTTTTCCCATGAGGAACTCTTCCTCTATGTCCTCTGTAATCATACCTAAGTATCTTTTAGGAGGATGGGAGATCCTACTGGATCTACGAAGTAGACGAGGTTCTTCATATATTGGCTCAATGTGAATAGGTTCACTAGGCTCAATTGCTCGTTGTTCTTGAGAGACTTTCTCTTCGAGCTCAATTTTTCTCCCACTGCCTCTATCAAGGATAAACTGTTTTTTCAATAAGATGGCATATCGGCTCACAAATACTTTATGGTCTTCTGGGATGTAAAAATTATATCCTAATGACTCTTTAGGATATCCAATGAAACAAGTACCAATTGTCCTAGCCTCTAACTTGTCTGCCTGTTGTCGTTTGACTTGGGCCGGACATCCCCAAATCTTGAGATAACCAAGACTTGGTTTCTTACCATGCCATATCTCATACGGTGTGGTAGGAACGGACTTAGAGAAAACTCTATTCAATATGTGGATAGCTGTAAGTAGGGCATCTCCCCACAAGAATAAGGGTAAGTTAGTGAAGCTCATCATGGATCTGACCATATCTAATAGGGTCTGATTCCTCCTTTCTGACACTCCGTTGAGTTGAGGTATTGCAAGAGGTGTCCATTGTGAAACTATACTATTTTGTTTGAGATAATCGTGAAACTCTCCACTAAGGTATTCTCCTCCTCGATCTGATCGAAGAACCTTAATGAGTTTTCCTGTCTGGTTTCTACTTCAAATCTGAATTCTTTGAACCTTTCAAATGCTTCAGATTTATGTCTCATAAGATAGATAAAACCATACCGTGAGAAATCATCGGTAAAAGTAATAAAGTAGAAAAATTGACCCCTAGCCTGCACATCGAATAGGCCACACACATCAGTGTGTACTAGGGCAAGTATTTCAGTGGACCTCTCCCCGTGTCCTACAAAGGATAATTTGGCCATTTTTTCTTGAAGGCAGGATTCACAAATCAGATATGACTCAGAAGTCAATGAACTCAAAAGCCCATGTTTCTCCAATTTATTAATTATGTCTTCTCCTATATGACCAAGTCTGAGGTGCCACAAATACTTTTGATTTATCTCATCTCTAGATCTTTTAGATCCTATGGTACTCACTGTATGCTCAGATACGTTCACAGATACATCCATATGTAAGTGATAGAGACCATCAATCATAAAACCACGTCCAAACAGTTTATTTCGCAAATAAATGGAAATGTAGTCTTTATTGAAATTAAATTCATAATGTTCCTGTGCTAGACAAGATACAGAAATCAGATTTCTGCTAAGACTAGGTACAAAATAACAATCTCTAGGTATTAAACTAAATCGTGACGGTAAATGCAAATGGAATGTGCCCACAGCAACAGCAACAACTCTTGCTCCATTGCGAACCCGTAGGGTTACCGCACCTTCCGTAAGCCTTCTACTTTCTTTTAGACCCTGCATGGTAGTGCACAAGTGAACACTAGAACCAGATTCATAACCCAACTGGAAATAGAAGAAACTGTTAGATTAGTTTCAATAGTGAGCATATTAGATATACCTTCAGAAGGCGTGTCATCCTTCTTGCTCTTTATGTTTCCCATGTAGATAGGACAGTTCCTCTTCCAATGGCCGTCTTCATTGCAGTGGAAACATTTTCCTTTGGGTTCGGCCTTCTTCTTAGGAACTTCCTTCTTCGGCTTTTTCTCGGTCTTCTGCTTCTTCGCAGGCTTCTTCTTCTTCCCAGTAGACTTTCTCTTGGAAGTAGAAGCTAGCTCAGCAGCGAGAACTGTGCCCCTTGAACCTTTCAAGGCTCCCTCAGTTGTCACCAACATATTTAACAATTCAAGTTTGGTGCATTCAATTTTAATCATATAGTAGTTTGCAATAAATTGCCCATATGAATATGGCAATGATTGAAGGATCAAATCCGTTTGCAAATCCTTATGCATGGTCATGCCAAGCTTCTCAAGCTCATCAATATCCTTGATCATGGTTAAACCATGTTCATGGACGGACTGTCCATCGCGCATCTTGATTTTAAAGAGCCGCTTGGACAGTTCAAACCTCGCTGCGCGACTCTGTTCACCATACAACTCTTGTAGGTGATGAAGTATTTCCTTAGCAGCTTCATGCTCTCATGCTGGCATTGCAATTCGTTGGACATGGATGCCAAAATGTAGCACCTAACCTTATTATCGTCATCCAACCATTTTGCATGCGTCTCACGCTGCTCATTGCTTGCACGGGTTGGTAACACCGAAAGTTCATGGTCAAGAACATAAGCTATCTTTTCACAACTCAAGACAATCTTCAAGTTGCGGAGCCAATCTTTATAGTTTGGTCCGGTCAACCTATTGTTATCTAGAATTTGAACTGTCGGGTTGGAAGCCATTGACATCTGCAGAGAGTAAAGATTCTAATTAGAAATTTGTATTTGACATTAATTTGTTTTAGGAACTTTTAAAACAAAATTGGATCAAATCCTCCCACTATTTCTCGGATCTCTCACACTCCCTTGGTAAAGATACGAAAACCTGCGACTTAGGATTTCGAGTGGGGTGCTGCGGTCCCACCAATCTACATGTCACCTCACCTAACAGTTATTGGAGACACATAGACGATGAGTGTACAACTCTTGTACAATGCTTCGTAAGCATATTGAGCTAACCTAGTCTCCAAGTCATAAGGACCTCACTTAACAGTTATTGGATCCGTTCCTTGGTTAAGTCAGACCCACCGTATATCCCGCGAAAATAAGGCTGTGATTGGGTCCTCACCTAACAGTTATTAGAGCCCAACCCCACCTTTACCCCACAACATCTCATGTTAATAGATAGGTCCAATCCCCCGATGCAACTAGCCCACTGTATCCAGCCGAGATTAATCAACGCCGGAAAGATCTTAGCAACTCTACTACGGTGGAAGACCAATCGACTTAATATTGGGTAATCAGATCTTAGTGATTCCAACTTTAAGCTTTCCATAGGAGGTAATCGATCAATTGACCAGGTAAGCAGGTGGGAGGCTCCCCTTACTCAGAGAGTAAGGTCCTAATTAAGTAACCACCTTTGAGCTTTCCTAGACACCAATTAGATCAATTAATCAAATATGGCTAGCTCAATGTATCGTTCACTTTCGATTGATTTAGGAAGGTTTTAGGTCTCTTGGGATTTACATCTAATGTAACAATCTATCCCATACCATATGTCATTCGATTTACATCTTATGTAAATGTCATATTGGTTCAAGTTTACATCCTATGTAATTATGAAACCCTTTCATATATTATGTGATTACATCTCATGTAAATGACATAATTGTTTCAGTTTACATCTTATGTAAATGTCCTATTGTTTAAGAGTTTTATTTACATCTCATGCAAATAAATTTTGTTTAACTAATACATACATCTCATGCATACATTGTTTTAAACATAACCTTAAACAAGTATGAACATTATGATTACATGCATCTTATATATATTTTCAGATCTAAAACTTTAAACCTATTATGCTATTCTCTGGATTTCAGATCAGGCATTACTTGATTTAAAACATTGTAATCTAATTGTAATTCTAAAATAATTTGCAAGATCATAGCAAATAAAAATCAGCATGCTGAAAATTTCAGCAACCTGAAATTTCAGCACGCAGAAAGTCCAACAAGCATAATTTCTTTAAAAATCAGATTAAAAATATAGTAATCAATCCTTAAGTCCTAATCATGCTCCCTAGAACCTTGGCTCTGATACCACTGCTGAGTTACGCCCCGTTCGATGCGACGTTCGTAGCGGAATTCGAACGGAACGTCGTTCATCGTATGAACGTGCCTCGAATCGTAGAATTCAAAATTTTTTTCTGGATCCAAATCAAGAAGATCTTTGAACTTATTAGAAAAGGAAGATTAGGATCTGAGGAGGGTTGATTAAGATTTATAAAACTGAAACAAAATCAGAAGTTATTAGATTTGAAGATCTTATCTTCAAAAATTCTGCAGGTGTAGAACACCGCAGCCTGATGATCTATTCTAGGTTCCTGTTTGAGCCGCACAATTGTCCGATCTCTACAGGTATCTACACGAGGATCTAATCATCTGAGAATGGGTCTAATCGGAGTGCTAGCTCCTTGCAAAGATCTCTCATGACTATCATAAGTTGGAATAAGAATCTGCAACTTACCTCCTTGATGAAGAACCTTTCTTTTTCAACCTTGCTCGTGATGGAGGAAGAGGAAGGAGGAACCTTGTACGTGGATCTTTCTTGCCTTGCTACCGTGGAAGAAGAGGAGGATGAAGACCCCTTACTGCCGTGGAGAAGGAGGAAGAAAGAAGAGGAGGCATGGAGAGGAAGAGGAGAGAATTGATTCATAATGTCTCCTTTGCTACCCTTTTATAGATTGGGTTTAGGGCCTCTCCTAATCTTATTAGGAGTATGGGACTAAACCCACCCTTGGATTAATGCCAAGTATCCAATCCTTGTGCTCATAGATGCATGACATGTGTCCACTTAATTAATTGATTAATTTTCTAATCACATTAGGATTCCTAATCTCATTAGGAGAATTCATTGATTTGGGAGCATGCATCCTACGACGCCATGTAAACTTTAAAGTCCGCATAGTGTGAACATGACTTAAGTCATATTCATCCTACAATGACATGTGGTCTTTAAAATTCGCACAAACTATGGTTTAATCAAATTAACCCAATCATGGACCCAAATCAATTTGGGTCGAACCCAATTTGATTTGGCTCATTAAATCAGCCCAATTGCAATCCAATTGCAATCAATTCCACTTAATTCTTCTTTCATTAACTTACTAACACTTAGTGGATTAATTCAATCACCAATCATATTGATGATTGATTTCTATTGTGATTCCAAATCATAATTATGATAGTCTGACTAATTAAATCCTCTATGTATGTGACCCCGTAGGTTCTATTCTGACTGGTAGTGAGACATATTGATATCTCCATCTCAATATCACTGAAACTCCTTTCAGTGGACTGAAACGATTTTAGTTTTACTCTCAGGGTTCACTGATCACCAAGTGAATGTCTTTGAGTCTCACAATCCACTAGTAACACCTAGCAGTATATGGTGGCAACCCCGCAGAATGGAATGTCTGAACCTCTAGGTGCAGTTAGCGTATGATACAGTCCCTCTATCATGGATCCCGACGTGACGGAGGTTATGGATATCTCGTCAAACCCCATCATTCGTCATATGTCAGATTTATACGACTTCTAGTTCGAGATATGGAAAACTTTTTTTTCAAAATACCTGGTCAGGAATTTATCAAACTCAGTCTCATAAATCACATAGGATCACTCCTAATCTATCAAGGTCGATAGATTCCATCTTGATGCAACTCTATCCAAAATGAACCGACTGTAGCCAATCCGTACTACAAGGACCCGAATGGCTAGGGCCCAAGTTCACATGCTCGTCAAACTACAGCAACCTCATAGTGAATAGCTGAGGCATCGCAGATCAAAGAACCAGTCATACAACTGCAGCATAAGTAGTCACTGACGAGTGGATGACATCCATGTGACTACTATCTTTGGTCACACTCAGTACTTTGTTCTCTAACAAGTACTTGCATAATCACTCCAATGTCTCTACATCGTGGACTCGAGACTCGTCCATCTGACTAAATGATCTGTGCACTAATCTCAGCGGATCGATCACCATCCCTCGTAATGGATCCATCGATCAGAAGCATTTAGAAATTAATCCCTAATGACATATGCCTCAAATTCTCAACTCCTTTGAGAATATGTGTCATCATCTATTAATTTCTTGGACGATTCATGGACACATACAAAACATGAATAAAAAACAAATTGCCCAATCTTATTTATTAATAAGAGTCAAATTACAAATTTATGCCCCAGATTATAAATATTGTCAACCACATTGGCTTTTAGGGCATATTTCTAACAATCTCCCACTTGCATTAAAGCCAATCAGACATGTATTTAAGTCCCATTTTTTCAAGATGGATTTCTAATTTCTTCTGACTCAGCTGCTTAGTGAATGGATCCGCCATGTTATCAGTGGAGTCTACTCTCTGCACCTTTACATACTTCTTTTCGAGGTAGTCACAAATTAGATGAAATCGCCGCTCTATGTGCTTGGACTTCTGGTGAGACCTCAGCTCCTTAGCCAGTGCTATGGCACCGTTGTTGTCGCAGAAAAGGGTTATGGCATCTGATGACATGACTCCTAGCTGTTAGATGTATGCCCTAGAAGCCAATCTGGCTGACACATTATTAATTCTAGGGACATAATTTTATACTTGACTATTTATTATTAAATAAATAAAAGGCATCTTTTCATTCATATTATTTATGTGTCTATGAATCGTCCAAGAAATTAATAAGATGATGATACATATTCTCAATAGTTGAGAATTTGAGCCATGTATCATTGGTGATTAATTTCTAAATGCTCCTGATCAATGGATCATCACGAGGACGGTGATCGATCCGATCAGTGCACAGATCACTTTCCTTCTGGATGGACGAGACTTGAGTCCACAGTGTAGGGACACTGAAGTGATAGTGCAGGTGCTTGTTAGAGAACAAGGGTACTGAGCGTGACCAACAACAAGAAGTCACTTGGATGTCTATCCACTCGTCAGTGACTTGCTTGATGTTGCAGTAGTGTGACTGGTCCTTTGACTTGCGGTGCTTCGGCTACTCACAGTGAGGTTATTGTAGTTTGACTGCACACATACATGGTCTCTAGCCATATGGGTCCATGCAGTGTAGATTGGCTGCAGTAGGTTCACTGTAGGAGTAGGGTATGCACCTATAAGGAATCTATCGACCTTGATAGAAGAGGAGTGATCCTATGTGATTTGTTAGACTGAGTTCTAAGACCTTGGCCAGGGCAGTAATATAAAGTGGAAAAAGAGTTTTCCACTATCGAACTCGAGTCGAATAAATCTTGACATATGACAGACGATGGGGTTTGACGAGTTGTCCATGACCTCCGTCCTGTAGGGATCCACGATAGTAGGACTGTATCACACGTTAACTGCACCTAGAGGTTCATCATTCCATTCTGCTGGGTAGCCACTACATGCTGCTAGGTGTCACTGGTGGATGGTGGGACTCACAGGGATTATCTCGATGATCGATAAACCCTAATGAGTTGAGTTGGAATCGTTCCAACCCATTGAAACGAGTTTTCAATGATATAGTGATAGAGATCACAATATATCTCACTACCAGTCAGAATAGAACCTATGGGGTCACACACACTAGAAGTATTGACCGATCCGATGGTTGAAAAGTGATTATGAATCACGAGTAATCAATTCGATTGATAAGAAGTTGAAGAAGGAAAGGGAATTAATTAATTGGACTTGAAACATGAATCCTACTTCGAGTAGGATTCCTAGAGTCCTAATTGGATTAGGACTGGGAATCCTAGTTGGAGTAGGACTGGGATTCCTACTTGGAATAGGATTCCTGCAATCCTAATGAGATTAGGAGTTTTGAATCAAAATTGGATTCCTACTTGGAGTAGGATTCCTAGAGTCCTAATCGGATTAGGACTTCGGATTCAAATAGAGTCCTAATTGGATTAGGACTAAAATTAAATATGTCCTAATTTGGATTAGGATTTCTTAAGTCACAATTAATTATTAATCTAATGAATCAATAAGACTCCTAATTGGATTAGGATTGAAGAGTTCAATTGAGTCAAAATTGATTTAAGTTCTAATTGGATTAGGACTTACCTAAATTGGATCCAAATTGGTTCACCCTTGGGCTAAGCCTAATTGGATTAGGGCTTGACCACATTAGGGCATTCCAATCCCTACCTAATATGGATTAGGGTTTACCATGAGGAAGGGGATAAGTCCCTTCCCTTTCCACGTGGAGAAGGGAGAAGAGACGGCGCCCCCTCTTAGGAAAGACATCAAGAGCTCCTAAATGTTAGGAGCTCCACATGTCTATAAAAAGAGACTTGTGGGCGGCACCTAGGGCATAGAAGAAGTGCTCTCTCCTCTCCTTGCTGCCGCCACCCTCTCCCTTTCCCTTGGTTCAGCCGCCAACAAGAAGAAGAAAAGAAGAGAGCCTTGTCCGCCTCCTCTTCCTCCAATCCTTCTTCCAACGCAGGGAAAAGAAAGAAGGCTGCGTGGGGATTCTTCTTTTTCCTCTTCTTCATCCTTCTTCTTCCTCCTCTCAAGTGCATTCAAGAGTTGAAAGAAAGAGAGGAGATCAGCCATCAAAAGTCATCTCTGCAAGGGAGCTAGCACCCCGGTGAGATAGAGAGCTTGGATCGGTTCGTGCTTCGTGTGGATACCCATAGAGGCCGGGCACTTGAACGGCTTCAAGCGAACCTTCATCCTAGACCACGAACTTCAGTTTGCGGTGATCATCTACCTGCACAAGGTGAAGATCTGATCTTCTAATGTATTTTAAAAGTTTTAATTCTTATCTAACTACGAACGGTTCATGAAACAACGTTCATGCGATGAACGTCGATCCCGCTCATGCCGATTCCGCTGCCATCTGAATTTTTTTTGAAATATCAGTGGCATGGGCGGGTTCCCAACACTAGCTCTTCGACAAACTTTTTGTACCAGAACGCTTCCTTCGCAGCATCCGATGCAGCAATGTACTCTGCTTCCATGGTAGAATCTGCAATAATCGGTTGCTTGGAACTCTTTTGGAGATTTTATCAGCCAAATTAATTGGCTAAATTAGGTATGATACGTGGGGAGGTCTTTTGGCTATAGAAGACCCTCATGCCTTGGGTTCAAGATATACAAAATTTAGAGGTTTCAAAAAATTCTAAAAAAATTTCTTGAGGGCCTCCATCCCTTCTTCTCCTTCATCCTCACATCCATCCTCCATCTCCTTGAAGAAAAATCAAAGGTTGAGTGTTTAGAAAGAGAAAGCTTCAGCCACTGCAGTGTTCCTGCGCGAGCTAGCACTCCCGCGGAAAATGATCTCCTAGGGCTTCGCGTGTACTTCTCGTAGAGGCCATTCGTATGCGTGGCTGCAAAGTCAAGGATCAGATTCACAGGTTTCTTCCATCATAAAAGGTATTAATTCTATATTAATCTTTTATTTTGGAGTCAGGGTCTAGGTTCGATTCTCCAAGGTTTTACCCTCCTTTGGGGCTCCTCACGGAGTTATCTCCAGAATCCATTTGATGGATATTCGGAGATTAATCGGAATAGAGTGTTTACCTTTCAGATCTAATAGTTAATCATGCATAAAATTTTAGCATAATTGTTTAAACGATTCCGGCATAATCCTATGTGTTCTTATAATGCTGACTTCTAGATTTGATCTTGTAAGTATGCACGAATTAAATTGTTTGATTCGATTTTTCCGCTGCATTTTTGAAACTTAAAAAGAACTACGTATGGCTTGATCCCCCTTGTGAAGGAGTACGTAGGCAACCCGATCAGGTTCAGCCATGGTTTTCAAAAAAAAAAAAAAATTCAGCATGCTTAACACCGAAGAACCTAGGATTCACTATCATATACATGATTAACTATCAGATCTGAAACTTAAGAACTCTATTCCAATTAATCTCCGAATATACATCGAATGGATTCTGGAGATATCTCCGTGAGGTGCCCAAAAACAGGATAAAACCTCGAAAAATCGGACCTAGACCTGGACACCATAATAAATGATTAATGCTAGATTAATACCTTTTATGATGGATGAAAGTTGTGGATCTGATACTTGACTTCGCAGCCACGCACATGAATGGCCTCTACAAGAAGTACACATGAAGTCCTGAAGGATCTTCTTCCGCAATAGTGCTAGCAGCTGCAGAACACTTGAAGGCTGAAATCTGCTCGCCGGAATTCAATCAACTCTTGATCAATCATCTTGAAGTAGATGGAGATGAGGTTTGTAAGGAAAGTAGAGCACTCAGATTTGATCTTGAATCTTTCAAGATATTTACCCTGAAAAACCTATCTAAAATGGAGAAGAAGAGGAGGAGGAGGCGTGTGAGGAAGAAGGCTGCAATGGATATGTTGCCGGCGCCCATGTTTGATCCCTTTTAATGGCCTCCGAATTTCATTCAAAATTCGAAAATTATCTTCAGAAAACCTTCTTTAGTTGGCGCATGCAACGGAATAGGAACAACCCAAATTAGATCTCAACCAAATCTGATTTAAATTCAAATTTTAAACACATGCGCAAGAGGGGAGGAATTCAAAATCCATGCGGCAGAATTTTCCTTCCTCTTATCGCATATATTTCATTTGAAATTCGAATTTAAATGATTTAGAGGTTCACACGCCATCTTGGAAAGTTATTTGATGTATGAAATTATTTAATATATTGCTTAATATTTGAATTCAAATTCAAACAACAAACAATGTCGCCATGCGTTAAGCAATGGGTCCATGCGCCATGCAATAATTTTGGTTTATTTAAAATTCATGAAATCCAATTCCATGTCACCACTAATTGCCACAACATCTGAGCCTAATCCCCTTGAGTTGCACCTAATCAAATTTGGTCAAACCCGGATTAAAACAAAGCAATTTGGTTGAACCCAATCTATCAGGTCAGGCCCTCATTCAGCTCAAATTGAATCCAATTCAATTTTGGCTCATCCAAACTCAATCAAATTGAATTAATTACTTTGTGTTGGACCTAATCCAATTAGATCAATCCCCAATTAAGCACAAATTAATTTAAAATTAATTTGATCAACTTAAGTCCTTTTTGTTCTGAACTAATCCAATCAGGTCGAAACCCTGATTGAGCCCAAAGTTGAATCCAATTTAATTTGGCTCATCCTTAGCTCAATTACTCAATCAAATTGAGTTTATTAGTAATTTAATTAATAATTAATCCTTCAATAATTACTTTAATTATTTTATAAGATAATTTGCTAATCAAATTGATCAAATTATCTCTGAATGATTCTTAATCATTCATCAGCCTTCTTGATTAATCAGGAAACTTCTATGCATGTGACCTCATAGGTTCGAACCTAGACCGGTAGTATAGGAACGACTTTCTACACTAATCAATGTGACCATCTAGCAATGGTACCCGACATCCGGATAGACCGAATATATGCGAAGCAAATATTCTGCAATTCTGGACTATGGTTACTGTATAATTCAATCCCTTTGACTCCTAATGCCAGGATGACTTAGAGCTCATTGTCAACCCTAAAATTAGTACATCCATTATGTAATTAACTTTAGATATTACGTGACTCCTCACTGGGATTATCCTGGTCAAGGTTTTGCTAAATTAATCACAAGACATTATCTCCTGTTTTCAGGAGGGGTCAATTCCATCTTGACTCACAACTGACTACGCAAGTACTTGACTGCACCCAGTGACCTTCCATCACTGAATTAGAAATTCAGGTAGTCCGATACCAAAGTACAGTGAGTTGCTTGCTAATCACTTTGGTGATCTCAGGTCTGAGAGATACTTATACCCATATCTACTGATAAGTGCTAAATAATGCATAAACTAATATCTTATTCATAGCACTTATCATTATTTTAATTCATATATTTTGTGAATTTAACTTAAAAAAAATGTGTCACCTTCATCATTGCATTTTAATAAAGTATTAAAGGTAATTCAAGTTTTACTTATTTATTTACTGATTGAGTCTAATGTATGCAGGTCGAATCAAATTCATCTGGGATGATCCCTGAACCCAATCGCATGCACCCCATGAATCGGATCTTCCTAACCAATTAGAGTCGACCCCAATTTTCCTTTTCAACACATGGCCACCCCAAGGTTCACTTGTCTTCTCCCGTGCTCCGTACCTTATCCAAGCTACACTACCACAATTCCAATTGCAAGCCATCTCAGCCATTCATCTTGCATCCACGTCATCCTTCCCACGCTCATATTTAAACTTCCCCTCGCGTCCGTGTCGTCGTCCACATTGAGTTCATCTTTATCCCATCTCCCAACCAGCTCCGGCTCTCATTTTTGTTCTGATCATCCAAATCCCAGCATCCTCTCCCTTCGTAATAAAGCCCCAGCTCATCCCGCTTTCATCCGTTCAGCATCTATCAACAAATCCCAGCATTCGGATGAATCTCTTGCATCCTCTTCCCCTGTTCCGAAACAAAGGTAACAACCATCCGTGATTCAAGGCCCCTTCCAGATTATTTGCCAGCATCTTCATCTCCGCATCATCACCGGACCTCAACGTCTGCTCACGAATCCAGCCTTGCCCTTCTTCGGAATAGAATCCAGTCGTTCCCAGATTTCCTCCCAAGCCGTCAGTCGAATCCAAGCTTCCCAGACTTCACGGAAACAAAACAGAGCAGCTCACAAAACAACATCATCGCATTCCGAACTCCCAGATTTCTTCCCAACAGATCAATCCTTCATCGCTTATTAAAAATCTCTGCTTCCCAACGTCATCGTCTTCCTCGCAGATCCCGCATCCCATGCTTCTGGATCCGTATCTCATCTAGATCCCAGTCATTCCGCGTCCAGGTGATCCGCGTCCAGGAGATCCGCGTCCGGGATCTTGCGGCTGGCTAAGGATGCTCTTCCCGTTCGCTTCCGAGTCCCAAATCTCAGCTTCCTTCCGCTTCTCCCGCAGCCAGCGTTGGATTTCCCAGCGATTTTTGAGCTTCCACGATCCAACCCCCTCAGATCTCGTCCGCGCTTCCCAGCATGCCACGTCCGTGATCAGCTTCCTTCACGCGTCCGGAGATCCAGCTCTCAGCCGGGATGTATGCTTCGAACGACCACCCAACCTCCCAACGTCCTGAGATCCCAAGCTTCTGCTATCAGCTCCCAGCGTCCGTGAAGCATCCTCCCACGCGTTCCAGCTCCAGCACATCATCCGAATCCCAGCTTCCGATCCGTGAAGCCTTCCAGCATCTTCACGCGTCTTCCGGATTCGTTCCCAGATCTTCTCCGCGTCCGTGAGCCAACGTCCGCAACCTCCCGCGAAGTATTCTCCCATGATTCCGCGTTCGGATATCTCGCAACTAGATGAGGGATCCAACAGGGGAATATAGAGGTCTCTCCCTCGGCTGGAGAGGGGGGGGGGGCATTTCGGAAAAAAAAGGAGAGGATTTCATTCGGTAAAAAACAGAGGAGACCCTCTGTCAAAAGAAAAAAAAAAGAAAGGGAAACAGGGCCTCCCCTGTTTCCAAAAAGAAAAGAAAGAAAGGAAAAGGGGAGAATGAAAGGGGGACTCATTTTTAAAATGAGTAGCTGATTTCTTAGGGAGGGAGATGGAGGAACTTTTGATGTATTGCTCTTTGAAGTAAACTCTAAACTTTTGCCTTGAATGAATTATATTTACTGATATGTTTTTGATCCATGCATAGTTATTTCGTAGATAGCTCTTTAATGGATTATGATTATTGATATATGGATTACTTTAGTATTTGATTCGTCGTAGACGTAGAAAGCACGACGAATGCTTAGAAATTGAGTTCATATGTTCATGAAACATATACCATGATTAGATATATCCTACCATTCATTTTTAATCAAGAACCATAAAGTTTATTTCTTGGATGCAATATCGTCAAGGGGGATTCCAGATCCCTACCATCTTTATTTCCTTGAACTTTGTTTATTGCTATATTGTTCTCTGCTTTTAATTTCTGAAAATCAAAACATCATCTTAATCCACAAATTTATTCAACTGAAAATTACATCTAAAAATTACGCTAATAATCTATAGATCGTTCCCTGAGGATTCGACCTCGGACTCCCGAGATTTTACTACTTGTGCGATTCTCCTGCACTTGGGAGAACAATTTTATTTTTGCATCAAATTTTTGGCGCCATTGCCGGGGAATGGCTTAGTTATTAGTATAGTTTTAGATTTAATTAGTACCCTATCAGTTAGATTGAACATTATAGTAAAACTAAAACTGGAAAAAAAAAAAAAATTCTGCTGTTTTTATTTCCTGCACAGTCTGCATCAAACTCTGATATCTGAGTCATTCACCGTCTGATTGGACTCAAATTTTGTAGACTAGTGTAGGACACAGGTTTCTTTCATCTGAACGGTCGGATTGATATTATGAGATTGTTTCGACCATTAAATTAATCTGAAATCTTGCTGCTGTCTGTTTTGAATTTTCTGTGTTTAATTTTTTTTAGAACCAGAATTTTATTATTATCATATCTCTTTAACCCTTGTTGCTAATTGAAAATTGATAAGAACTTTAAGAAAAGATCAAGGGTGATCATCAAAAAAAAAAAAAAAATATTAAAAAAAATTAATTAAATTTTGTATGCTAGGTTGGGATAGGGACGACACCGGTCGATTAAGTCGTACAACTTTAGATCATCCCTTAGGACATATCCTTGAAATTCCTTCGCAGTATCTCACACCTTGTGAGATGGCAAATTTTCCTGAAGATGTAGGAAGTCACCATGGTGATGAAGGTAGACCCCCAGTTATGACACTTCGACAATATTTACATCCCACTAGGACTAGTCAACCTTCATGTATGATTATTCCTGAAAACGTAGGACACTTTGAAATCAAACCAGGAGTAATTCAATTGCTGCCCAAGTATCATGGGATGGAATCCGAGAACCCTTATCTTCACCTTAAGGATTTTGAGGAAATTAGCATCACATTTAGAGTGCCAAATGTATCGGAAGATGTCCTTAAATTGACCTTGTTTCCTTTTTCCTTAAAGGATAAAGCCAAAACATGGCTGAACTCCTTGAGACCTAGATTGCTAGGAACATGGCATGATATGCAAAGAGAATTCTTGAAAAAATTCTTTCCCGCACAAAGGACTAACTTTTTGAAAAGGCACATTAGTAATTTCCAACAAAAAGACCATGAAACATTTTATGAATGCTGGGAGAGATTTAAAGATTTGCTTCTCTCTTGTCCTCATCATGGGTTTGAAAC
Organism: Phoenix dactylifera; assembly: GCF_009389715.1. Lineage (NCBI taxonomy): Eukaryota > Viridiplantae > Streptophyta > Magnoliopsida > Arecales > Arecaceae > Phoenix > Phoenix dactylifera. Next base: position 68,730 of record NW_024068265.1, read on the forward strand.
ATGGAGAACCATTAGTTTCTTTTATGAAGGGTTGTCTCCACAGTTGAAACAATTTATAGAGACTATGTGCAATGGTCTATTTTTGGAAAAGCAACCCGATGAGGCATGGGACTATTTAGACTCTCTCGCAGAGACTGCACAATTATGGGATACAGGGGATAGAGTGAATAAACCTTTGCCTAAGCCTACTAACATTGGACATGGGGGCCTTTATAACCTTAGTACTCAAGATGATATTCAAGCTAAAATGGCAGCCCTTACTAGGAAGGTAGAGGAAATTGAACTTAGAAGGATTGAACCCGTCAAGACCGTAGAGCATAACAGCGAGTGTTGTAGGATTTGCGAGATGCCTGGCCATCTCACCACTGATTGCCCCACAATACCCGCATTCAAGGAAGTCTTGCACGATCAGGCCAATGTTATGAATACCTATCAAAAATCTTTCAATAATCCTTTTTCGGGTACTTACAACCCTGGATGGAAGAACCATCCAAATTTCAGGTGGAGGAATGACCAACCTCAACAAGTATATAACCCAACTCCTCCACCTCCGCCACCTCATTATGCACACGCACCCCCTCAAAAACCCAGTCTCGAAGAAACTTTACAATCTTTCATGCAAGGTCAAGCTAAAATCAATGATGAATTAAGAAATCAACTGACAACGCTGACCACTGCTTTAAGTGCTCAAGAGAAGGGTAAGCTACCAGCTCAACCACAACCTAACCCTCAAGTCTACGGCGGTAGCAATGTATCATCTTCAACTTCGCATAAAGAGCAAGCAAAGAGTATAATAACATTGCGAAGTGGAAAGATTATTGACCGACCAGTCCCAGAACAAACTCAAGCCATACCTGATTCTGACCCTTTAAAGACAAAAGAAAAGGATAACGAAGAAACTGAAGCACCAACATCTACTGAAAAAATCAAATGTCCTTTTCCTACACCATTTCCACAAAGATTAAAGCCCTTGCAAAAGCTTGAACCAAACTCTGAAATTCTTGAGCTTTTTAAGCAAGTAAAAATCAATGTACCTCTTCTTGATGCAATCAAACAAGTGCCTTCATATGCAAAATTTTTGAAAGATTTGTGCACTGTCAAGCGTCGTTTAAATGTCAAGAAGAAGGCATTTCTGGCTGAAAATGTGAGTGCAATTTTACAGCATAACATTCTCCCTAAATATAAAGATCCAGGTTGCCCAACTATCTCGTGCATCATTGGCAATTTTAGGATTGAGCGAGCATTGCTAGATTTAGGGGCGAGTGTGAACTTGTTGCCATATACGGTATATGAGCAACTCGGTTTGGGTGAGTTGAAGCCAACAACTATCACCTTACAATTAGCTGACAGGTCAGTGAAGGTCCCTAGAGGGATTATCGAAGATGTGTTGGTCCAAGTAGACAAGTTCTATTTTCCTGTTGATTTTATCGTACTGGACACACATCCGGCTTCCAATTCACCATCTCAGATTCCGGTCATCTTAGGACATCCATTCCTTGCAACTTCTAATGCATTGATCAATTGTAGGAATGGTGTTATGAAGCTTTCTTTTGGCAATATGACCTTGGAACTGAACGTCTTTAGTAGAGGTAAACAACCCAGTGATCATGAAGAAAGTAAAGAAGTTGAATGGGTTGAAACCATTGCGGAAGAATATTTGTTAAAAGAAACATTTACTGAATCGGCTGACAATGGTTTGATAGATTGGTGTTCTGAAGGTACTGCTGATGATACGGTCCCACTTATTTTAGATAACTCGGATGTCATGATGGTCAATGGGTGGAGACCGAGAATAGAGGAATTTGAACATTTGCCATCTCGAGGAGCAAAGATAGTACCATCCCATGAACAAGCACCTAAGCTCGAGTTGAAACCTTTACCGAAGGAACTCAAGTATGCCTTTCTTGGATCCGATGACACTTTTCCTATAATCATCTCATCTGATCTTGATCATGCCCAAGAAAGAAAATTACTTGGTGTTCTAAAGAATCATAGAGGAGCTTTAGGGTGGTCTATTGCAGACTTGAAGGGGATTAGCCCTTTAATTTGCACGCACCGGATATATTTGGAGGACAATGCCAAAACCACAAGGCAAATGCAACGCAGGTTGAATCCTACGATGAGAGATGTGGTTAAAGCAGAAGTCCTCAAGTTGCTTGACGTGGGTATTATTTACCCAATTTCCGATAGCAAGTGGGTAAGTCCTACTCAAGTCGTGCCCAAAAAAGCAGGTCTGACGGTAGTCAAAAATGAGCAGGGTGAGTTAGTCCCGACTCGTGTCCCCACGAGTTGGCGCATGTGTGTTGACTATCAAAAATTGAATTTGGTCACTAGGAAAGATCACTTTCCCTTACCCTTCCTAGACCAAGTTTTGGAAAGAGTTGCAGGACATAATTTTTATTGTTTTCTCGATGGCTATTCCGGATACTACCAAATCGAGATTTCACCAGAAGATCAAGAGAAGACTACTTTCACTTGTCCTTTTGGTACATTCGCTTTCCGTCGGATGCCGTTCGGGTTATGTAATGCACCTGCAACATTTCAAAGATGCATGCTCAGTATTTTTGAAGACATGAACGAGAAGTTTTTGGAAGTGTTCATGGATGATTTTTGTGTTTTTGGCGATTCTTTTGATGATTGTTTACTACATTTACAAGCTGTCTTAGCTCGGTGTATAGAAAAGAACCTGATACTGAATTGGGAGAAATGCCACTTCATGGTGCCAAAGGGAATTGTCCTAGGACATATTGTTTCATCGAAGGGCATGGAAGTTGATAGAGCTAAGATTGACTTAATCGCCAAGCTACCTGCACCCAAGACGGTTAGAGATGTTAGATCATTTTTGGGTCATGCCGGATTTTATAGGAGGTTCATCAAGGACTTTAGTGTCATAGCCCGACCATTATGTAACCTCCTATCCCTTGATACACCGTTCAATTGGACTGAAACCTGTCAAGAGGCATTCGAAAAGTTGAAGTCTATGCTTAGCACTGCACCCATCGTGCGACCACCCGATTGGTCATTACCTTTTGAGATCATATGCGATGCTAGTGACTATGCGATAGGAGCTGTCCTAGGACAACGCAAGGATAATAAGCCATATGTCATTTACTATGCAAGCAAAACCTTAAACGATGCTCAAATGAATTACACCACCACCGAGAAGGAATTGCTTGCAGTAGTATTTGCATTAGACAAATTTCGCTCTTATATCCTTGGTGCTCCTATTGTTATCTTCACGGATCATGCAGCGCTAAGATATTTATTGGATAAGAAAGATGCCAAACCACGCTTAATACGATAGATACTTCTACTCCAAGAATTTGACATCACTATCAAAGATAAAAAGGGAGTAGAAAATGTAGTTGCTGACCATTTATCACGGCTAGTTTTTAATGATTCGGTGCCACAGTTGCCCATCAAGGACTCGTTCCCTGAAGAGCAATTATTTGCACTCTCTACTATGCCATGGTATGCTGATATTGTAAACTTTCTTGTCACGAACCGGATGCCGGGGCATTGGGGATCGAATGATAAGAATAATTTCTTGCGTGAAGTAAGGAGTTATTATTATGATGCCCCTTATTTGTTCAAGTATTGCAATGATCAAATCTTTAGAAGATGCATTCCGGATCATGAGATACAAAGTGTACTCTCTTTCTGTCATGCCAATGCTTGCGGAGGACACTTTGCATCTAAGAAAATGGCAGCTAAAGTGTTGCAATGTGGTTTTTATTGGCCTACACTATTTAAAGATGCCCACGAGTTCTGTAGGACATGTGACCCATGCCAACGTGTTGGAAGTCTAACTCGTAGGCAAATGATGCCTCTTCAGCCCATTACTGCTATTGAAATTTTTGACATGTGGGGCATCGATTTCATGGGCCCATTCCCACCGTCTTTTGGATATGAGTACATTTTGGTTGGTGTAGAGTATGTGTCCAAATGGGTAGAAGCTGTGCCTTGTCGAACAAATGACCACAAACCAGTTTTAAAATTTCTTAAAGAAAATATATTTTCTAGGTTTGGGATGCCCAAGGTCATAATTAGTGATGGGGGAAAACATTTCTCTAATAAACCTTTTGAGATTCTGTTACGAAAGTACGGTATCACCCATAGAATTGCAACTCCTTATCACCCGCAGACTAGTGGCCAAGTAGAGTTAGCTAATCGGGAGATTAAACGAATTTTAGAGAAAACGGTGAATCCATCACGCAAAGATTGGTCTTTAAAACTTTCTGACGCATTGTGGGCTTACCGTACTGCTTATAAAACTATTCTTGGTATGTCCCCGTATCGGCTAGTCTATGGAAAAGCATGTCATCTACCTGTTGAAATAGAGCATAAATCGTATTGGGCCATTAGAAAATTAAACTTTGAACTGTCAGATGCTGGTTTAGCCAGAAAAATACAACTAAGTGAGTTGAATGAAATTCGATGGGATGCATATGACAATGCTAGACTTTGTAAAGAACGAATGAAAATTAGGCATGATAAATTAATTCTAAGAAAATCTTTTGAACCTGCACAAAAAGTTCTTTGTTATGACTCTCGCTTACATCTGTTTCCTGGTAAGTTACGATCAAGATGGACAGGTCCTTTCATTGTCAAAACTGTTTTTCCACACGGGGCAGTTGAAATTGAAAATCCACAGGATGGCACAATTTTTAAGATAAATGGACAAAGATTAAAACCTTTTTTTGAGAATTTTGCAGATGAAGAGGACTCCTTTTCCTTGGAGGAGCCTTCTTATGACTAAGCATGACGGCCAAGGTATGTGTATATTAGTTAGAATTAAATTTTTTCTTTTATTTCTAGTTTTCTTCTTATTTTGTAGGTCTTCTTTTCTGGAAATCAACAGCTCAAGGTATTCTTCTTCTCTCTATTATTTTCTCTATTGTCTCTAATATATAATTTTCTTGCATTTTTTTACATTGAGGACAATGCAATGTTTAAGTTGGGGGGAGGGAAATATTTTGATATATTTTGATCAAAAAAAAAAAAAAAACTTGTTTTTGCATTTGATTTATTCTATTACTTTCTTTTCTGAGCAAATGCACATGTATTTTCATATTGAGTGTGTGCAACTATTAAGGCAAGGAACACATGCATACTATGACTGATCAGAGACCTATTATTAGATCCCCACACGTGTACTTAATGACAATAGGAAGGCCTCAGGAGTTCATATTTGTTAACTACATTTTTGTTAGCCTTATCCATAAAAGAAGTATGAGTATCCTTGTTCGTACCATAAGGTTCAGGATTTGGTTTTCACATAAAGATAGAGGTTGAATATCCCGACTAGATTACTTAGGTGCCTTATGATCCGACTTTGGTTGACCTATAGTCACGATGCAGTCACATATATAATAAAAATATTTATATGGTTCAGTCTACCATTTCTTTTCTTGCATAATTATTATTCAAAAAAAAATAAAAAAAAATAAATATTCTTATGATGACAAGTCTGGCCTCGTGGCGTAGTCTGGTTCGAGTAATTAAGTCCGAGGGGTGTTTCACCTAATGTCTTGAGCCAACTGGATCGGAGATCATTGACTGAAAGCTCGCTACATGGACCTTACTAGAGCCTAATGGGGTTGGATAGCTGTAGTTGTCATGTGTATTGAAAAAAAAAATATATGAAATGAAATAAAAATAAGCATGAATGAGTTGGTTAGGCTGAACCTAGTGACATGTGGTAATGACTGGTTTGACTCCATTGTGTTGGACCTCTGTGTACCCGGGTTGTTTAGTTGGGATTGATAGCTCTTTCTTTACATGCGAACCATTCTTGACAAATTTAGACAACATGTGATATTCTGAAAATTTGATGGATCAGGTTCTAACAAATTGTAGAAAATATTTGTGAGCTTGAGTAGTGCACCTAAAACTCAGGCGGTGCCCGGTTGTGGTGGAGGTATTAGTACTCTGAGAAAATCATGTGATTTCATGCACACTACATGATCATTTTTTTTTCCTTACTTTGATAGTTGCCATGCTTGAAAATATATATCAATTAATTACATGTGTATTAGCTTAAGATTTATTTCATATTTCTATTAGAATCTCATGTCATATCATTCATGATGTTTGTGGGTAGCATCCATGAAAACCCTCACGAGACAACACTCGTCCACTAGGGTAACCTAGGGGTTTAACGGCTTGTTGCACGTGCTAAGTGCAATCGTGATTCCTACGAAAGTGAGTATTTATCTTAATTTTATGCAATTAGTTCTAATAAAACATCAAAGGATCAACCAACACTTTTTGTACTCTCATGTTATTGTTTACTCTGAAATTGCTAGAGACTAGCAATAAGCTAGTTGGGGGGTGTGATAAGTGCTAAATAATGCATAAACTAATATCTTATTCATAGCACTTATCATTATTTTAATTCATATATTTTGTGAATTTAACTTAAAAAAAATGTGTCACCTTCATCATTGCATTTTAATAAAGTATTAAAGGTAATTCAAGTTTTACTTATTTATTTACTGATTGAGTCTAATGTATGCAGGTCGAATCAAATTCATCTGGGATGATCCCTGAACCCAATCGCATGCACCCCATGAATCGGATCTTCCTAACCAATTAGAGTCGACCCCAATTTTCCTTTTCAACACATGGCCACCCCAAGGTTCACTTGTCTTCTCCCGTGCTCCGTACCTTATCCAAGCTACACTACCACAATTCCAATTGCAAGCCATCTCAGCCATTCATCTTGCATCCACGTCATCCTTCCCACGCTCATATTTAAACTTCCCCTCGCGTCCGTGTCGTCGTCCACATTGAGTTCATCTTTATCCCATCTCCCAACCAGCTCCGGCTCTCATTTTTGTTCTGATCATCCAAATCCCAGCATCCTCTCCCTTCGTGATAAAGCCCCAGCTCATCCCGCTTTCATCCGTTCAGCATCTATCAACAAATCCCAGCATTCGGATGAATCTCTTGCATCCTCTTCCCCTGTTCCGAAACAAAGGTAACAACCATCCGTGATTCAAGGCCCCTTCCAGATTATTTGCCAGCATCTTCATCTCCGCATCATCACCGGACCTCAACGTCTGCTCACGAATCCAGCCTTGCCCTTCTTCGGAATAGAATCCAGTCGTTCCCAGATTTCCTCCCAAGCCGTCAGCCGAATCCAAGCTTCCCAGACTTCACGGAAACAAAACAGAGCAGCTCACAAAACAACATCATCGCATTCCGAACTCCCAGATTTCTTCCCAACAGATCAATCCTTCATCGCTTATTAAAAATCTCTGCTTCCCAACGTCATCGTCTTCCTCGCAGATCCCGCATCCCATGCTTCTGGATCCGTATCTCATCTAGATCCCAGTCATTCCGCGTCCAGGTGATCCGCGTCCAGGAGATCCGCGTCCGGGATCTTGCGGCTGGTTAAGGATGCTCTTCCCGTTCGCTTCCGAGTCCCAAATCTCAGCTTCCTTCCGCTTCTCCCGCAGCCAGCGTTGGATTTCCCAGCGATTTTCGAGCTTCCACGATCCAACCCCCTCAGATCTCGTCCGCGCTTCCCAGCATGCCACGTCCGTGATCAGCTTCCTTCACGCGTCCGGAGATCCAGCTCTCAGCCGGGATGTATGCTTCGAACGACCACCCGACCTCCCAACGTCCTGAGTTCCCAAGCTTCTGCTATCAGCTCCCAGCGTCCGTGAAGCATCCTCCCACGCGTTCCAGCTCCAGCACATCATCCGAATCCCAACTTCCGATCCGTGAAGCCTTCCAGCATCTTCACGCGTCTTCCGGATTCGTTCCCAGATCTTCTCCACATCCGTGAGCCAACGTCCGCAACCTCCCGCGAAGTATTCTCCCATGATTCCGCGTCCGGATATCTCGCAACTAGATGAGGGATCCAACAGGGGAATATAGAGGTCTCTCCCTCGGCTGGAGAGGGGGGGGGGCATTTCGGAAAAAAAAGGAGAGGATTTCATTCGGTAAAAAACAGAGGAGACCCTCTGTCAAAAGAAAAAAAAAAGAAAGGGAAACAGGGCCTCCCCTGTTTCCAAAAAGAAAAGAAAGAAAGGAAAAGGGGAGAATGAAAGGGGGACTCATTTTTAAAATGAGTAGCTGATTTCTTAGGGAGGGAGATGGAGGAACTTTTGATGTATTGCTCTTTGAAGTAAACTCTAAACTTTTGCCTTGAATGAATTATATTTACTGATATGTTTTTGATCCATGCATAGTTATTTCGTAGATAGCTCTTTAATGGATTATGATTATTGATATATGGATTACTTTAGTATTTGATTCGTCGTAGACGTAGAAAGCACGACGAATGCTTAGAAATTGAGTTCATATGTTCATGAAACATATACCATGATTAGATCTATCCTACCATTCATTTTTAATCAAGAACCATAAAGTTTATTTCTTGGATGCAATATCGTCAAGGGGGATTCCAGATCCCTACCATCTTTATTTTCTTGAACTTTGTTTATTGCTATATTGTTCTCTGCTTTTAATTTCTGAAAATCAAAACATCATCTTAATCCACAAATTTATTCAACTGAAAATTACATCTAAAAATTACGCTAATAATCTATAGATCGTTCTCTGAGGATTCGACCTCGGACTCCCGAGATTTTACTACTTGTGCGATTCTCCTGCACTTGGGAGAACAATTTTATTTTTGCATCATCTACTCGGAACATCTCTCGATAGTAGAGTGTTCCGAAATTGATCACGTTCAGTGAAATGTACTCCTACGCTTCATCTGTGTGGCATACCAGTGTCTCCATACTCCTTGGTTAAGAGGATAACCAACGTATATGTCACACAACGACCTAATCTTGATAATGTTGTCGTCCTTGTAACAACATATCATTTGGTCACGAACTGGTTTAAGGACTCAAAGATAAATCCTCCTTTATCATTAATAAGACCTAAGGACTTCATCATATAAGAGTTCATTTGAAGATGTTAAATGATGAATAATGCCAAAAAATACTTTATTGATTTGTCAATTCATTTACAAAATTCAATCATCAACATGCGGACAATTGACATTTAGGATACAAATCTCAACAACTCCCACTTAGCTTAATGCCAATCAGCACGGTATCTAATACCCATCTTGGACTTGGGTTCGTTGAACTCTGTGATGCCGAGGACTTTGGTAAATGGGTCAGCTAGATTTTCTTTTGTGTCGATCTTCTGAAGATCAATATCACCTCGTTCGACGATCTCTCGAACCAGATGGTAGCGACGTAGAATATGCTTGGTCCGCTGATGTGCTTTGGGTTCTCTTGCTTGAGCTATGGCTCCAGTATTGTCACAAAATATAGGCACTGGACCATCAATGAAGGGTGTCACTCCAAGCTCGGTGATGAACATTCGCAACCATACAGCTACCTTGGTGGCATCAGATGCTACAATGTATTCTGCTTCACATGTAGAATCTGCCACTGTATGCTGCTTGAAACTCTTTCAGCAGATGACCCCACCTTTAAGAGTAAAGATATATCCCGACACGCTCTTACTATCATCTTGATCTGACTGAAAACTTGAATCGATATATCCCTCAAGTTTTAAGTCAGAATCACCGTAGACAAGCCATTGGTCTTTAGTATTTCTCAAATACTTTAGGATTGTTTATACAACCTTCTAGTGGTTGCTACCTGGATCAAACTGGTATCTGCTCACTACTCTGTAGGCCTTTTGGCCAAAAATGGTTATGAAATATCAATAAAAAAGGATTATTGCAATATCATTTGGAATGGTGTTGTTGTAATGAATGAAATTCTGAGTAATGGCATTTACATTTTGTCACAGCCTGTTCATGTAATGTATAAGTCCAATATGCGTCCTAGAATAGATAATGTCACGGATGTCTATCTTTGGCATCATAGGCTAGGTCATATTAACAAAAACAGAATGAGCAGGTTAAATAAAGAGGGAATCCTCAATATTAATGATTGTGAATAATTAACAACCTGTGAATTATGCCTTCTTGGTAAGATGACCAAGTCACCTTTTACTGGAAAAGATGAACGAGCCAATGACTTATTGACCCTAGTACATTCTGATGTATGTGAGCCAATGAGCACAGATGCTAGGGATGGATATTCATATTTCATTACGTTTACAGATGACCTTTCGAGGTATGGTTATGTCTATTTAATGAGACATAAATCTGAAGCATTTGAAATGTTCAAATTGTATCGTAATGAAGTAGAAAAACAAACTGGAAAAAGTATTAAAACTCTTCGATCAGATCGAGGGGGTGAATACCTTTCCAATGAGTTTTTGACATATCTGGGAGAGAATGGCATTCTTTTCCAATGGACTTCTCCTGGTACACCGCAGTATAACGGCGTATCAGAAAGGAGAAATCGAACACTATTAGACATGGTTCGATCCATGATGGAGTTTGCGAGTCTGCCTATATCCTTTTGGGGATATGCACTTGAGTCAGCCTGCTACATTCTAAATAAGATTCCAAGTAAGTCGGTAAATAAAACACCATATGAAATGTGGACTGGACGTAAGCTGATGCTCTCACCTTAGGGTTTGGCGGTGTCCGGCGTACATCAAATGTTTGAAGACAGACAAACTTGAACCCAAGTCTGACAAATGTTTCTTTGTTGGTTACTCTAAAGAAACTAAAGGATATTACTTCTACTTTGCTGAAGAACAAAAGTTGTTCGTAAGCAATAGAGCAATTTTCTTAGAGAAGGAATTCCTTGGTGAAGGAACAAATAGCTCTAATGTTGAGCTTAGAGAAGTTCAACATGTAGAAGATCCGACACCATCTACTGAACCAGTTGAGTCGGATTTGATTAGATCAGATCCAGAACCCATATTAGATGCACCATTAAGACGATTGGGTAGAGTACCACGTCAATCGGACAGATACTACAGTTTCTTGGTCCGAGACGGGGATCCTATCGAACTTGATGAAAACGATGAGGATCCGATCACATATATGGATGCAATGCAGAGGTATGACTCTGATAAATGGTTGGAGCCATGCAATCCGAAATGGAATCCATGAAGGTCAATGATGTATGGACATTAGTTGACCCACCCGAAGGGATTAAATCCATAGGGTGTAAGTGGATATTCAAAAGGAAAATGGGTGCAGACGGAAAGATAGAGACCTATAAAGCCCATCTGGTTGCCAAGGGATATCGTCAACGTTATGGTATTGACTATGACGAGACATTTTCTCCTGTGGTAATGCTCAAATCCATTCGGATCATGCTTGCGATAGTAGCACACTTAGATTATGAGATCTGGCAGATGGATGTTAAAATCGCTTTTCTAAATGGAAATTTAGAAGAGGAGGTGTATATGATGTAACCTGAAGGTTTATATCTGTAGATGAGTCTAAGATGTACAAGCTTCAAAAATCCATTTATGGATTAAAGCAAGCTTCACGGAGTTGGAACATACGATTTGATAAGGTGATCAAATCATATGGCGTCATTAAGAATGAAGAGGAACCTTGCATTTATAAATGGGCAAATGGTTCAGTTATCATATTTCTTGTTTTGTATGTGGATGACATTCTTTTAATCGGAAATGACATTCCTGCATTACAAGAAATAAAGGTTTGGCTATCATCTCAATTTGCCATGAAGAATTTGGGAGAAGCATCTTACATCCTAGGGATGAAGATCTATAGAGATAGATCTAAAAGATTGCTTGGATTATCTCAATCCACATATATTGATACTATACTGAAGAGGTTCAGTATGATTAATTCCAAGAAAGGTTATCTTCCGATAGGCCATGGAATCAACCTCTCTAAAAAGGATTGTCTGACAACCCCTCAAGAAAGAGAGAGAGTATGGATAGAATTCCATATGCTTCGGCAGTGGAATCTATAGTATATGCCATGACATGTACTAGACCAGACGTGGCATACTCGCTAGGAGTAGTGAGCAGATACCAGTCTGATCCAGGTAGCAACCACTGGAAGGTTGTAAAAACCATCCTTAAGTATTTGAGAAATACTAAAGACCAGTGGCTTATCTACGATGATTCTGACTTAAAACTTGAGGGATATACCGATTCAAGTTTTCAATCAGATCAAGATGATAGCAAGAGAGTGTCGGAATATATCTTCACTCTTAAGGGTAGGGCCATCTGTTGGAAGAGTTCCAAGCAGCATACAGTGGCAGATTCTACATGTGAAACAAAATACATCGCAGCATCTGATGCCGCCAAAGAAGCTGTATGGTTGCGAAAGTTCATCACCGAGCTTGGAGTGACACCCTCCATTGATGGTCCAGTGTCTATATTTTGTGACAATACTGGAGCCATAGCTCAAGCAAGAGAACCCAAAGCACATAAGCGGACCAAGCATATTATACGTCGATACCACCTGGTTCGAGAGATCGTCGAGCGAGGTGATATTGATCTTCAGAAGATCGACACAAAAAAAAATGGCTGACCCATTTACCAAAGTCCTCGGCATCAAAGAGTTCAACGAACACAAGTCGAAGATGGGTATTAGATACTGTGCCGATTGGCTTCAGGCTAAGTAGGAGTTGTTAGGAATTGTATCCTAAATGTCAATCGTCAGCATGTTGATGATTGAATTTTGTAAATGAATTGACAAATCAATAAAGTATTTTTTGCCATTATTCATCATTTAACATCTTCAAATGAACTCTTATATGATGAAGTCCTTAGGACTTATTAATGATAAAGAAGGATTTATCTTCGAGTCCTTAAACCAGATCGCGACCAAATGATATGTTGTTACAAGAATGACAGCATTATCGAGATTAGGTCGTTGTGTGACATATACGTTGGTTCTTTTTTTAACCAAAGAGTGTGGAGACACTAGTATGCCACACGGTGAAGTGTAGGAGTATATTTCACTGAACGTGACCAATTTCGGAACACTCTACTGTCGAGTGATGTTCCGAGTGGATATGGGTATAAGGATTCCTTAGACCTGAGATCACCAAAGTGATTAGCAAGCAACTCACTGTACTTTGGTACCGGACTATCCGAATTTCTAATTCAGTGACGGAAGGTCACTGGGTGCAGTCAAGTACTTGCGTAGTTAGTTGAGTCAAGATAGAATTGACTCCTCTTGGAAACAGGAGATAATGTCTTGTGATTAATTTAGCAAAATCTTGGCCAGGATAATCCCAGTGAGGAATCACGGGAAATCTAAAGTTAATCACATAATAGATGTACTAATTATAGGGTTGACAGTGAGCTCTAAGTCATCCTGGCATTAGGAGTCAAAGGGATAAATTATACAGCAACCATAGTCCAGAATTGCAGAATATTTGCTTCGCATATATTCGACCTATTCGGACATCGGGTACCATTGCTAGATGGTTACATCGATTAGTGTAGGAAGTCGTTCCTATACTACCGGCTTAGGTTCGAACCTATGAGGTCACATGCATAGAAGTTTCCTGATTGATCAAGAAGGCTGATGAATGATTAAGAATCATTCGAGGGTAATTTGGTCAATTTGATTAGTAAATTATCTTATAAAATAATTAAAATAATTATTGAAGGATTAATTAGTAATTAAATTACTAATAAACTTAATTTGATTGAGTAATTGAGCTAAGGATGAGCCAAATTGAATTGGATTCAACTTTGGGCTCAATCAGGGTTTTAACCTGATTGGATTAGGTCAGAACCAAAAGGACTTAAGCTGATCAAATTAATTTTAAATTAATTTATGCTTAATTGGGGATTTACCTAATTGGATTAGGTCCAACACAAAGTAATTAATTCAAGTTGATTGAGTTTGGATGAGCCAAAATTGAATTGGATTCAATTTGAGCTGAATCAGGGCCTGACCTGATTAGATTGGGTTCAACCAAATTGTTTTGTTTTAATCCGGTTTTGACCTAATTTAATTAGGTGCAACCTAAGGGGATTAGGCTCAGATGATGTGGCAATTAGTGGTGACATGGAATTGGATTTCATGAATTTTAAATAACCCAAAATTAATGTATGGCGCATGAACCCATTGCTTGACACTTGGCGACATTGCTTGTTGTTTGAATTTAAATTCAAACATTAAGCAATGTGTTAAATGATTTTAATCACTCAAACCATCAGCCAAGGTGGCGTATGAGTTTTTGAATGGATTAAACTCAAATTTCAAGAGGTGAGCTCGAAAATATGAAGTGTTTTACCTTGCCGCATGGATTTCAAATTCCTCCCCCCTTGCGCATGTGTTTAAAGTTTGAATTTAAATTAGATTTGGTTGAGTTCTGATTTGGGTGGTTCCTATTCCATTGCATGTGCCAACTAAAGAAGGATTTCATGAGCTAATTTTTGAATTTTGAATGAAATTCAAAAGCCATTAAAAAGGGGTCAAGATGGGCGCCGGCTAGAGCATCCATTGCAGCCTTCTTCCTCACATGCCTCCTCCTCCTCTTCTTCTCCATTTTAGCTAGTGTTTTCAGGATGAATATCTAGAAGATTCAAGATCAAATCTAAGTCCTCTACTTCCCCTACAAACCTCATCTCCATCTGCTTCAAGACGATTGATCAAGAGTTGATTGAATCCCGGCGAGCAGATTTCAGCCTTCAAGTATTCTGCAGCTGCTAGCACTGTTGCGGAAGAAGATCCTTCAGGGCTTCGAGTGTACTTCTCGTAGAGGCCATTCATGTGCGTGGCTGCGAAGTCAAGGATCATATCCATAACTTTCATCCATCATAAAAGGTATTAATCTAGCATTAATCATTTATTATGGTGTCAAGGTTTAGGTCTGATTCCCTGAGATTTTACCCTCTTTTGGGGCTCCTCATGGAGATATCTCCAAAATCCATTCGATGGATATTCGGAGATTAATTAGAATAGAGTTCTTAAGTTTCAGATCTGATAGTTAATCATGTATAAAAGTTTTAGTATAATTGTTTAAACGATTCCGGCATAATCCTATGTGTTCTTTTAGGTGCTGATTTCTAGATTTGATCTTGTATGTATGCATGAATTAAATTATTTGATTCATTTTTCCGTTGCATTTTTGAAACTTAAAAAGAACTACGTGTGCCTTGATTCCCCTTGTGAAGGGATACGTAGGCAACCCGATCAGGTTCAGCCATGGTTTTCAAAAAAAAAAAAAATTCAGCATGCTAAACACCGAAGAACCTAGGATACACTTTCAATCCGAGCTCAGTTCTTCCTTCCGTGCGAGTTCGGTCTCGAGCTCGCGAGGCCGGAGGACCGGGTTGCGAGACCCCCCTCAGGTCGAATCGGAGTGTATGTGAAAACACTTTGAGCTGGCCTGAAGTTTCCCCCAGCACGAGTTCATGAATGAGCTCCTGGCGATGTATCGCCTCGTCCCAGCGCAGCTCGCTCCGAACTCGTGGAGGACAATCATCGGCTTCTTATCTCTTTGCCTTGCTCACGGAAAACCGACCTTGGTAAATATCTTCTGCGGGTGTTTCATGCTGAAATCTAACCCTGCAGATGGAGGATGGTTGTACTTTGCCTTTTGGGGAGGTAAGCCGTTCTTCCGAGGTGCTCCTTCCTCCATTCGTGGGTGGAAGGAAAAGTTTTTCTTTCTCTCCTCCGAGCGTCCGTGGGGGTTCAACCCATCGTGGGACCTACCATTACTTAAGGCCAATAATAAGACCCCCGAACTCACCGTGAATGAGCAGAAAATTCTTGATGCTCTTCGCAGTTTAAAGGGGGACATTCGTCTAACCGACCTCCTGAGCGAGGAGACTTTGATGAACGTCGGCCTGAGCTCGGCGCATCCTAAAGGTAAGAGCGGTTATACTGCTCCTCCCTTCATTCTGTCGTCCTTCGTTTCATTTATTCTTTCTTATTCTTTTTCTTCCCCTCCTTCTTTTTAGGGTTGGTTTGAGACTTGGGTTTCTTTTTCTTTTCAGAAATCGCAGGGATGGTGTCCAGCAACGAAGCCCTCCTCGCCCGATACAATAAGAGAGCAGCCGAAGCTGGCGGAGCTCGTCCCGTACATAGGAAGAGACCTAGGCCGGCCTCGACTTCGGACTCTGCAGAGGCTGGAGAGCTTGAGGCTGGGACTTCCGACCTCGTTCGGAAGAACAGTAAGAAGAAGATCGGGGAGCGTAGATCGGAAGAAGCTCCCCTCGTCGAGCACACGACTTCTACCGAGGCCGAAAGGGAGCCAGCGGCCCATGCTTGCCTGACCCCGGGCCCCCAAAAAGCCTGCAAGGTCATCCGTCTGCAGCGCTCGAGTCCTAAGTCGGGCAGCGGTCTCGGAGTCCCGAGCTCTTCGTGTGCTCCCCCGCCAGGCTCTTCAGCACTTAACCCCCCGAGCTCTTCAGGACTTAACCCCCCGAGCTCTTCTGGGGTCCAGGATTGTTTCGAGAGAAGGCCCTACCCCCCATGTGGTTGGTTTTTGAGGATGATTCGGCCCTCCATAATAGCGAGGTTGCCCGCAAAGTCGTTCGCTGCGCACAGCTTCCAGCTGACCGAGCCGAGCTTGAAGTCGGCGAGATCAGCGATTTTATTGAATAGGCCTACTATTCTACTGTCCGGGTAAGCTTTTCTCATGCTTTCATCTTCATATCCTTCTAAGTTCTCAATTTTAGCAAATCTTTATTTTTCTTCCTTATAGCACCTCTATGAAATTGATATGTTAGCCTCTGTGGTGGCTGACTATCAAAACCAGACTCGAAGGAGTCAGAGAGG
Organism: Phoenix dactylifera; assembly: GCF_009389715.1. Lineage (NCBI taxonomy): Eukaryota > Viridiplantae > Streptophyta > Magnoliopsida > Arecales > Arecaceae > Phoenix > Phoenix dactylifera. The sequence goes on from NW_024068265.1 coordinate 85,360, forward strand.
GCAGAAGGTCCCGGAAAAGAAGCTCGCCGAGGCCGAGGCCAGGTGGAAGGAATCCACCACGAGGGCGGAGGCCACCAAATCCGAGCTTAAGTTCAAAGTTGAGTGCCTTGAGGAGGAGGAAGCTTCGCATGCTCTCTCAGGTCGGCACTTTGTGCCTCCGAGGCACACTTAGCTGACGCCCAGTCTGAGCTCGCGGGCCAGAAATATAAGGCGGGGATCCTCCGGCTGAAGATCGAGCAACTTGAAGCTCGAGAGAAGAAGGCAATGGAACAAGCTCGGAATGCAGTGCAGATTTTTCGCGAGTTGGCCGAGTACCGAGAGGAGCTAAAGAAGGAGGTGGTCGATAGGGTCATTCGAGGCTTCAAGGATTTTTAGGCCCAGGTGCTAAAGCTTTGCCCCAAGTTCGACTTTAGCAATCTTCAACCTCGTTTGTTCGGGGCCGCTGAGGATGATACAAACGAGGCCCTTGAGGATGATAGCACGCCCGAGAGTCCCGCCCCTGTAGTCGTCGAGGCCGATACCGAGATGGCTCCTGAGGTCGCTCGTGAGATCCCATCTGGAGAAGCTTAAGAGGGTGCTCCCGAAGTGACTCCTGAGGCTGCTCCCGAGGCTGCTGATCGGTTCTTTCAATTTCAAAAGTAAACCACGCAATAGCACGTATCCTGTAGGATAGTGATTACGGGTGTCGGTCCACAGGGATTGAAGAATAAGTTAGTTTTCTTTTAAAAATAAATCAAGAAGAAGGATGTGCTAACTTGATTTAACTAAATTAATCTATGAGTACGAATTGAAATTTATCAAAGTAAATAGATCTAGGATTTGGAATCCACCGCATAGCATTGCATTAGGGACTGTGTTCTTAATTTTTATCTTTTAGAGAGGCATGCAAATTGGCTACAAGCCTTTTTAAAATAAAAGCATAAAGAGTGTTAGGAAGATCCATCTTCGGTGTAGCATGAAGTGTCTACCTAAGTATGCTAATCTAGGATGCAGCACACTTCATCTTTCTAGGCATGAATTATCTTAGACTACTTTAGCAAACATGATTAGTAACTAGCATGCTCAAAGTTTAAATATCATAAAGGAATATTTCATTGAAAATAAGAATTTAAACAAGCTCCAAAATAATAATAAAAATAAGAACTACAATGCCCTGATACATTGCTAGGGCTTCATCCAGCCCTAGACTAGACGTTTAGCCGCGCATGGCTTCCGGACGACCTCCCATCTTCAAATGAAAGCCTTCACCTCCCATTATTCCCAATATATCACAAACTATTTGTTGCCCAGTAGATACAACCCAAGAGGGGGGGTGAATTGGGTATTTTAAAACTTTTAAGCTATTTCTGAAACTTTTTGATTAATTATGCTAAGTTGTATATATGTGCAGTGTAAGTTAAACTTAGCAACAGTTTGATGTATAGAATGTGACTTGATTGAGTATGCTTGCAACTAAAGAATTCGCGGATAATAGTTAAGCAAGCAATTTATCTAAGTGAGTAAGTGTGTGAGTTAGATAATGACAAAAAGGCATTACAAACACAGCAAACATATAGTGGTTCGGTGCACCCCAGCACCTACATCCACTCCCCAAGACTTCTTTGGAATTTCACTATAATCCTACAGATTACAGCCGGTTGTTTTACAAGCTCACAACCCAACTTGTTGTTTTACGAGGTCACAACGAACTCGGTCGGTTTTCCCAGGCTCACCGACTAGAACCACTCCGATTGTTTTCCCGGGATCACAATCAAACCCTTACACATTGGTTTTACCCTCGGCTCACCAACAAACCTATCTCCGTTGGTTTTCCCTTTGGCTCACCAACAAACCTTACACCGTTGGTTTTCCCTTTGGCTCACCAACAAACCTTAACCCCTTGATTCAATCCCGTGATTGAATCAAGTTACAAGATAATAAAACAAAGTTTAAAACAAATCAAAGCTTCTTAAATAAGCAAATATAACAATATAAACAAATAGAGTAAAGTGAAGTCCTCAAACGAGTTTTGAAGGTGAAGGAGCTCGACTTCTTCTTTACTTGACCCTCTTCTGATTTGGCACGAAGTAGAGGATCACCGAGGCAGCACACTGATGGAGAGGAAGCTTTGGGATTCACTTGGAAGCTCTTCTTCTCTCTATTTCTCTTTGGATGGCCCTTTTTGTGCTTATGGGAGATTTCCTTTGTAATCTCTTTGAGATCTCTTTCCTAGATGATCTCTCCCACTTCCATAACTTCTCCCCTAGCTCTCTTCTTGTTTTTATAGCTTTAGATAACGTGGAAACAAGAATATAGCCGTTAGAGACAAAAATAGAGCCGTTGGACACAGTCTGCACTTCCTGACAATATTACCGTTGGGATCGGAGTCGACTCGCGCGATCAGGAGTCGACTCGTCTGTTGCAGGAGTCGACTCGTGCTTTACTGGAGACGACTCGGCCACTGTTCCAAATTTGAATTATTGTGCATCCTCGACTGGGAGTCGACTCGTCTTAACCTGGAGTCGACTCGCCAACTTCTGGAGCTGACTTGGCAATTTCGGAGTCGGCTCATCCACTGAAGTCCGTGGATCCAATTTTGAATTTTGTCCTCTCGAGTCGACTCGACTGTCCTGGGAGTCGACTCGAATCTCAGAGCCCGAACTCCCGATCCTCTGTCTTTCGGCTCGTCCAGTCTTGGAGTCGACTCGAACTTCCTTGGAGTCGACTCGGCTCTCAGTTTTCGAAACACAGCCTTCTGCCATCTTGGTGTAGCGCTGCCTTGGAGTCGACTCGAGCTGTCTGGGAGTCGATTCGAATCTCAGAGTCCGAAAACTGATCCTCTGTATTTTGGGGCCGCGCTGCCTTGGAGTCGACTCGTACTGTCTTGGAGTCGACTCGCCTCTCAGAGACGAAAATACCGTCTTCTGTCTTTGGGATTGCGCTGTCTTGGAGTCGACTCGGACTTTGTGGGAGTCGACTCGAATCTCAGTGTCCAAAAACTGCTTCTCTGAGTTTTTCTTTGTGTTCCACTGAGAGTCGACTCTCGCTTTCTTTGGAGTCGACCTGCCAACCATCGGAGTCGACTCGCATTCCTCAGGAGTCGACTCGAATCTCAGGGTCGAAGATCGCTTCTCTGTTTTTCTGTCTGTTACACCTTGGAGTCGACTCGTTCTACTCTGGAGTTGACTCGACAAGCATCGGAGCCGACTCGAATTCCTCAGGAGTCGACTCGAAGACTATTCTTTTAACTTTTCCTCTGAATTTGCTCCTCCAATTTGAATCCTTTGAACTTGAGACTTGGGCCAATAAATTGTAGCTTTCTTCCAACTTTTCTTGAGAGCTTTGGAGGCCTTCTTGTGTTCTTCCAACTTGCTATGTTCCTTGCAAAATAAATATCTTTCTCCTTGCAACATAAACATTAGTATCTATACTTCAAGGTTTTGTGATCATCAAAATCAATCTATGAATCAATCTTTGGGTCATCAATCTCCCCCTTTTTGATGATGACAAAACTTGGAGTATATGCAATATAAAAGATATTGATTTCTAGAAGTAATACATAGCTAAGTTGCATGAAGTGGAAAATATATATATTTAAAAACATACTTCATGATAATGCTTTAGATTTAATCAGCTTAACACAATCAACATATTTAAATTTTAAGCTGATTTGTATTCAATTCAAAGTAATAAAGCATTCTGAGTATATAGCATATACTTAGATATTTCTCCCCCTTTTTGACAACATCAAAAAGATAGTGAAACATTAAGTACAAAGATCAGAGCAGAACACATCGAGTGTGAATTCAAAAGGTTTTTTAATTTGATACCACAGATAGTTTTCTAATCAAGTGTAGGTGGAATCTTCCTTAGGTTAATTCAAGAAGTACCACAAATGATATTCAAGGAAAAATATGAGTGGAAATCTAACCTCTCTTCACTAAGTATGAAAGCTTGTTCATTTAAGACCTTTTGCCCAATCTATTAAGTATTTTATCAACATGAGAGCAATTTAATTAATTTTCAGAGTAAAAGATCAAAACTTATATATTTGGAAAAACATATCATCATGTTGGATCATTAATTCTTAATGACTTCAAAGTTCTTTTATGATAATAAGAGCATTGGGGCACAAATACCAAAATATGAGTTTATGCAATTTTTGATACATCTTTGAGCTCTTTTAAAGACTTTCTTTTATTCCTTTAGAAAATAAGCACAATTTGATACATAAAATAATGAATTGGCACAAAATAGAAGTTCTAAAGAGCAAGCCAATTAAAACTCATTAGTGAGGTTCAAAATAGATTTTCTAAGAGATACTCAAGAAAATTTAATACATTGTTCTCCCCCTGTTTTATTAAATTAGAGGCTCTTAAGATTTGTAATTTGGTTCATGAGTGATGCATAAGATATCCTAACCAACTAACACGCCTCAAGGTGTATCATGAAGATTTTCAGATTTAGATTTCAGATAATATAAATTGGAGAGTATTAGGATCATTTTTCATTTAGTATTCTTTCCCTCTCCTTTAGTTATAGATGTATGTAATTAAGTTCCATAAGACCTCTCCTTCTGAAATTTTCTTTCTCCCCCTTAATTGATCATTCCATTTAAGAGTTTAGAATCTGAAGATAATGTTCAATAAAATTGTCAATCTCAAAATTATATTTTCTATAAGTTTCAGCTTATTTTCATAAGACTCATGGTTTGAGATAAGACAACCTTTATAGAACTCATCTCAAGGTAATTAAAGCATGTCTTGCAATATAAGGAGGTTCATCAAAATCAATCCATGAAATTCAACCAAATTAAAGTATCTTTAGGATAAGTACTGAATATCTAAAGCTCCCCCTCAAAAGATGCATTCTTTTTTTTAATCATTCTTTTCTTTTGTTGAATTTCAGTTTTTAATGATAAACATGAATAAAACTGAAACTTTATGATATCGAGAATGTAGAGTGATCTAGAATTATTCAAAATTTATAGCAATCACTCTTTTTACTCTTTCAAGAACAAATTATGCTTCCTCTTAATCTTTGAGAAAATGTACTGAAATATTAATCAGAAAATGATTCATTTGAAGCTCAGTTCCTTTCAAAAGTATTTACATTTTCTTTCTTTTAAGAATCATTTGAGTGAGTTGAAATATTTCTAGCTTTAAGATCATTCACTCTATTGATGGAAGTCTTTAATAATGTAGGAGAGAAAAACATATAGATGATCATTGAGGTATGTGTATTTATAGAACTCAATTTCTTAATCACAGTTTTTCAGCAATGTATACATGAAGCCCAATAGATTTTTTTTTTAATATTAAAATAAAATCATATATTTAAAAATATTTGTTTGGAATTAAGATCAATAGAAGACACATCATTTGGACCAATATTAGTACACTTTGAAGATGAGAAATGATATGTTTCGGATGCGTATCGGAGCAATCACCAAAGGCATCAAAATTAATTCTGTTTTTCTTAAAGTAAGACTTTATTTAAAAATCTCATTTAGTTTAAGCTTTTATACAAAATCAGATTCTGAATTACATAGGATTTTCAATAAAGGCTTCCAAAATCATACTTTGAGATATGTATCTTCCACATTATAGCTCATCTTAAATGATTACGATTGAAAATACATATTGCAAACATATAAGAGCATATTCAGAATCTTTGTATTAAATGTTGAGTTTTGGTACAAATTATAACATTATATACCAAATTTAGGCAAGTTGAAGGATAGAACAAAATCAATTTATTTTCCCTAAATAGAGATATCCTTCTCTTCTCCTTTTTACAAATTTATTTAACTTTCAGATTTTTTTGAGATGATTGTGAACGACAAATCTGAAATTTCTTTTCAATAATAAAATAGCTTCATATAGTATTTTAAACATTCAATCAGATTATCATCCAATCATGGAACATTACAACACATTGAGAACCATAGTTTAAAGCATCATGCCACATGCAAAATATATTATGTGTTAAGTCATGCATTAAAATATTAGGAACAAGCATGTCAAGGATCAAAATCAATTCTTTTCAAATAAACTCCTCCTATTTAAATATAATTTTGCACTGATTTCATCCTTAAAGTGTGTTTTCAAGTGATTTTAAAAAAAAATTGACTTGATTCTTCTTATATACTTTCATTTACTTTGTCTTTCATTTTTACTTTCTTATGCTCTATACTCTATTTGCTCCCTATCCGATGGAGTTGGGAAGGGGCACGAGGTACTACCACTAGCCTCCCTCTTGTGCCGTCCCTAATATGCCCTACACCGAATAGTTGGGTCAAATAGTGCCGAGTACTACCACTAGCCTCCCCATTGGCACCATCCCTATGATGAGCAATATAGAAAGTTTAAAATGTTCACTCCAAAATCTCCCTGTTTGAGTGTAATTAATTGTGGATTTTATCCCTTCCAAAAGAATGCTCACCCAAGTCTCATAAGTGTGCCGAATATATTATGTTTGTTTTGCTTTTCCTTAAGATTGAAGTACTTGCCTTTGCTCAGATTTTTCATCTCTTGAATAATGTCCATTTTCTTTTCTTTATCTCTCTCTCTTTTTGTTATTCTCAAGTAATTTACATGAAAGAGTAGAATAAAGAGATAATCTTATGTATCATATAGACGTATATTATGCAAACAACATTTTCATTGTGCTCAAGGATTCATAACTTCTCACAAGTTATTTTACATCAAAATTTTAAGCATATACTTGTGTATTTCATGGTTATGACATAGGCAAAGATATATTTTAGTTTGGGCAAACCATGAAACAATTTCTAAAAGTATAAGTCAGTCAATACACATATAGACATGATATCAAAAATTAATAATTAAAGAATTTAATCATGCCATAATAGGATTTAAGTTATTGACTTTGCTCAATTAATTTGTGAGAAAGGTATCTAAAATTACCTATTCATTATATATTCTTCAGGCCAAACTAGATTTCTTATGTGTGAACTTTTGACTGAAGAAGATCCTTTCTCTTGTTTGCATGTGAATGTTTATTGTATCTTACATGAAGATATCCTTCAAGTTGAAATCTCTCATTTTTCTTTCTTGAAGGAAGGTCATTAGTTTCTTTAAGATACAAAGCATTCATCCAACATAAATATTTTTTAACTAGATGACTCAATATAAGATATGACAATAGTAGCATGTTGAGTCACTTTACTCAAGAGATTCCCTAAATATAAGCAGGCACATATCACTTGAACTAAAGAGATAGTTTCATTAAATCAGATGGTTCAAGGACAAGCATGTGAGGCAATAGAAGGATTTATCAAGGTCAATTCAATTTCTTATTTCCAAGATCAATTTAGTTTAGATTCTACTTGCTTAAGATAATTATCAATAAGATATGTTGTCTAAGTTTTAATCAACTTATCTTAAGCGGTTGTTTCTATCAAAATTCAGATTATGATTTGTTATTAATATGATTCATTAAAGTTGGATTGAAGTTTTTCATAAGGGCACATAATAAGCATACATTCTGGTCTACTAGCTGTATGATAAAATAATTATTCTATCATGCTTCAATACAGCTTTAAACAATAGATCTACTTTGCTCATTCTTTTCAAATTCTACAAGATGGGGTCATAGATATACCTTCTTCATGCCAATTTTCTATAAGAGTTTTCTTGTGGTCTAACGTTGGTCAATGAAGATCCCCTTTCCTGTATGTCTTAATTTGGAGTTTGAGAGAAGATGTTAATTCATTCATCATACATATTTCAAACTCACCTTGTATGAGCTTAGTGAAAATCTACATATAAATCTTCATTAGCAGAACCAAAAATGATGTCACAAATTCTTCCTTTTGATACATAGATTTATCATTATTACTTTCTATCAAAAGGGTTGCTTAAACTTTTATATTATGCTTTTTGTTGCCCAAGGTGACAACCCAAGAGGGGGGGTGAATTGGGTTTTCTAAAAATTATGTTCCCTAATTTTTACTTTGAATAGAATGGAGCGGAATAATAAGATGTTATTTACTTAAGCTCTAGGCAATTACAAGTAAAGCAGTGGAAGATTAAGCTAGCGCAATTATACTATGGCTTTAGGGTGCAATTGATCTAAAATTAACTTATAGTTGTATGATCAATTTTAATCTATGTGTATGATAAGAATGGAGTGGAAGCTAAGCAAATCACTTATAACTCTATAGAAACAAATCTAGAGATATTACACAATCAAGCATGAATGGAAGGCATGAAATACAAGAGATAAAGCATCACAAACACAAAGATGTATAGTGGTTCGGTGCACCCCAGCACCTACATCCACTCCCCAAGACCTCTTGGGAATTTCACTATAATCCCTTAGATTACAGTCGGTTGTTTTACAAGCTCACAACCCAACTTGTTGTTTTGCGAGATCACAACGAACTCGGTCGGTTTTCACAGGCTCACCGACTAGAACCAACCCCGATTGTTTTCCCGGGCTCACAATCAAACCCTTACACCGTTGGTTTTGACCTAGGCTCACCAACAAACCTCTCACCGTTGGTTTTCCCTTTGGCTTACCAACAAACCTTAACCTCTTGATTCAATCCCTTGATTGAATCAAGTTACAAGATATTAAAAACAAAGTTTAAAACAAATCAAAGCTTCTTAAACAAGCAAATATAGCAATATAGACAAATAGAGTAAAGAGAAGCCCTTAATCGCGTTTTGAAGATGAAGGAGCTCGGCTTCTTCTTTACTTGACCCTCTTCTGATTTTGCTTGAAGTAGAGGATCACCGAGGCAGCGCACAGATGGAGAAGAAGCTTCGGGATACACTTGGATGCTCTTCTTCTCTCTATTTCACTTTTGATGGCCCTTTTTGTGCTTATGAGAGATTTCCCTTGGAATCTCTTCCCTAAATGTTTTCTCCCACTTCCATCCCTTCTCCCCTAGCTCTCCTCTTGATTTTATAGCTTTAGAGGGAGTCCCAACAAAAATCTAGCCGTTAGAGACAAAAATAGAGCCGTTGGAATCAAGAAAAAACTAGTCGTTATGCCTCCCAGCGTGCTCGAGTCGACTCGGCTGAAGTAGGAGTCGACTCGGCTGAAACAGGAGTTGATCTGTGAATAGTAGTCTGCCGGCACTGTAGCTGGGAGTCGACTCCTGAAGTTGGGAGTCGACTCCTGAAGTTGGAAGTCGACTCCTGAAGTTGGGAGTCGACTCGAGATCACTGTAGCGCAGAAAATCAACTCTCTGTCTTTTTGTTTGTTCTCAGTCGGAGTCGACTCGTAGAGTCCCGGAGTCGACTCGAGCACTGTTCCTTGAAACTCTAGAGTGCCAGAGTCGACTCGAAACTTCCAGGAGTCGACTCGAGGACTATTCTTTTGAATTTTTCTTTGAATTTGCTCCTTCAACTTGAATTCTTTGAACTTGAAACTTGGGCCAATGAATTGTAGCTTTCTTTCAACTTTTCTTGAGAACTTTGGAGGCCTTCTTGTATTCTTCCAACTTGCTATGTTCCTTGCAAAATAAATATCTTTCTCCTTGCAACACAAACATTAGTATTTATACTTCAAGATTTTGTGATCATCAAAATCAATCTTTGAATCAATCTTTGGGTCATCAGTCTCCCCCTTTTTGATGATGACAAAACTTGGAGTATATGCAATATAAAAGATATTGTTTTCTAGAAGTAATAAATAGCAAAGTTGCATGAAGTAGAAAACATATATATTAAAAAAAAACATACTTCATGATAATGCTTTAGATTTAATCAACTTAAGATAATCAATATATGTCAATTCCAGCTGATTTGTATTCAATTCAAAACATAAAGCATTATGAGCATATACTTAGATATTTCTCCCCCTTTTTGACAACATCAAAAAGATAGGGAAACATTAAGCACAAAGATAAGAACACTCAAATATTTCTTTTCCTTATTGTACTCTGATTGGAATGTTAAATTATTGCAAGGATATGAATCATATAACTTAAGGCAATAATATTAGAATCAGATTAGTGAGCACAGATCAGAGCCAATTAAGATAGTTTTCAAGAAGTTTTTCTAAGTTGATACCACAGATAGTTTTCTAATCAAGTGTAGGTGGAATCTTTCTTTAGTTAATTCAAGAAGTACCACATTGATATTCAAGGAAAAAAAAACATGAGTGGAAATCTAACCTCTTCAATAAGTATGAAAGCTTGTTCATTTAAGACCTTTTGCCCAATCTATTGAGTATTTTGAGAGCAATTTAATTAAGTTTCAGAGTAAAAGATCAAAACTTATATATGTGAAGGACATATCATCATGTTAGATCATTAATTCTTCTATGACTTCAAAGTTCTTCTATGATAATAAGAGCATTGGAGCACAAATACCAAAATATGAAATCATGCAATTTTTGATACATCTTAGAGCTCTTTTAAAGACTTTCTTTTATTTCTTTAGAAAGTAAGCACAATTTGATACATAAAAATATGAATTGGCACACAATTTAAGTTCTAAAGATCAAGTCAATTAGGACTAATTAGTGAATATCAAAATAGATTTTCCAAGAGATACTCAAGAAAATTTTACACGTTATTCTCCCCCTTTTTCATTAAGATTTTCAGATTTAAGTTTTAGATGATACATATTGGAGAGTATTGGGATCACTTTTCATTTAGTATTCTTTCTCTCCTTTAGTTATAGATTTATGCAATTAAGTTCCATAAGACCTCTCCTTCTGAAATTTTCTTCCTCCCCCTCAATTGATCATTCTATTTAAGAGTTTAGAATCCTAAGATAATGTTCAATAAGATTGTCAATTTCAAAAATATGTTTCAGCTTATTTTCATAAGACTTAAGGTTTGAGATAAGACAACTTTTATAGAGCTCATCTCAAGGTAATTAAAGCATGTCTTGCAATTTAAGGAGGTCCATCAAAATCAATCCATAAAATTCAAAGTATGCATCAAAATAAAGTGTCTTTGGGATAGGATATTGAATATCTAAAGCTCCCCCTCAAAAGATGCATTCTTCTTTAATCATTTTAATTGTTGAATTTCAGATTTTTGGTGATAAACGTGAATAACACTGAAATTCTGTAATATCAAGAATGTAGAGTGATCTAGAATTATTCAGAATTTATAGTAATCACTCTTTCTAATCCTTTGAGAACAAGTTATGCTTTCTCCTAATCTTAGAGAAAATGTATAAAAGTATTAATCAGAAAATGATTCAATTGAAGCTCAGTTTCTTTCAAAAGCATTTACATTTTCTTTCTTTTAGAATCATTTGAGTGAGATGAAATATTTCTAGCTTTAAGATCATTCACTCTATTGATGGAAGTCATTAATAATATAGGAGAGAAAAACCTATAGATGATCATTGAGGTATGTATATTTATAGAACTCAATTTCTTAATCTCAGTTTTTCAGCAATGTATACATGAAGCTCAATAAAATTTTTTAAATATTAAAATAAAGTCATATATTTAAAAATATTTACTTGCAATCAAGATCATCGTAAGACACATCATTTGAATCAAAATTAGTATACTTTGAAGATAAGAAATGATATGTTTCGGATGCGTATCGGAGCAATCAAAATAAATTCTGTTTTTCTTACATTAACATTTTATTTAGTAATCATATGGAGTTTAAGCTTTTATACAAAATCAAATTCTGAATTTCATAAAGATTTTCAATAGAGGCCTTTTAAGTCATAATTTGAGATATGTATCTTTCATATTGTGGCTCATCTTAAATTATTATGATTGAAAAATACATATTTCAATACCATTAAAGCACTTTCAGAATCTTTGTGTTTAATTTTGAGTTTCGATACAAAATAAAGGATATTTTAACAAGTATTAGGACATTATGTATCAAAGTTAGGCGAGTAGAAAGATAGATCAAAATCAATTTATTTTTCCTAAATAGAGATATTCTTCTCTTCTCCTTTCTACAATTTTATTTAGCTTTCAGATTTTAACAATGATTGTGAATGACAAATCTGAAATTTCTTTTTAATAAAACTTAAACAAAAGATGTTATGTAGCAATTCATGCATTCAATCAAATTGTCCAAGTATGAAACATTACAAAATATTGAGAACCCATAAATCAAGACATCATACTATATGCAAAATATATTAAGTGTTAAGTCATGCATCAAAATAATAATAACAAGCATGTCAAGGATCAAAGTCAATTCTTTTCAAATACACTCCCCCTATTTAAATATCATCTTGCATTGACTTCATCCTTATGGTGTGTTTCCAAGTGACTAATAATTAGACTTGATTCTTCTTATATATTTTCATTTACTTTGTCTTTCATTTTTAACTTTCTTATGCTTTATATTCTATTTGCTCCCTATCCGGTGGAGTTGGGAAGGGGCACGAGGTACTACCACTAGCCTCCCTCTTGTGCCGTCCCTAATATGCCCTACACCGAATAGTTGGGTCAAATAGTGCCGGGTACTACCACTAGCCTCCCCATTGGCACCATCCCTATGATGAGCAATATAGAAGGATTAAAATGTTCACTTCTAATTCTCCCTGTTTAAGTGTAATCAATTACGGATTTTATCCCTTCCATATGTGCTGAATATATTATGCTTGTTTTACTTTTCCTTAAGATTGAAGTATTTGCCTTTTACTTAGATCTTTATCTCTCTTGAATAATGTTCATTTTCTTTCCTTTATCTCTCTTTCATTTTGTTATTCACAAGTAATTTATATGAAGGAGCAGAATAAAGAAATGATCAAGTGTATCATATAGAGGTATATCATGCAAACAACATTTTCATTATGCCCAAGAATTCGTAGCTTCTCACAAGTCATTCTAAATCAACGTTTTAATCATATACTTGTGTGTTTCATGGTTATGATATAGCCATAGAAAAATTTTAGTTTGAGCAAACCATGAAACAATTTCCAAATGCATAAGTCAATTAATACATATATGGACATGATATCAAAAGATTAACAGTTAATGATTTTAATCATGTCATAATAAGATTTAAGGTCATTGACTTTGCTTGGCTAATTTATGAGAGAGATATCTAGAATTATATATTCTTCAGTCAAATACCTACAGATTTCTTATGTATGAATTTTTGGCTGAAGAAGGTCTTCTCTCTTGTTTGCATGTGAATGTTTTAGTGTATCTTACATGAAGATATCCTTCAAGTTGAAATTTCTCATTATTCTTTCTTGAAGGAAGGTCATTAGTTTCTTTAAGATATAAATCATTCATCCAACATATATAATAATTTTTTAATTAGATGACTCAATATAAGATATGACAATAGTTACATGTTGAGTCACTTTACTCAAGAGATTGCCTAAAATATAAGTAAGCACATATCACTTGAACTCAAAAGATAGTTTCATTAACCAAGATAGTTCAAGGACAAGCATGTGAGGCAATAGGAAGATTTACCAAGGTCAAATCAATTTCAAAATCGATTTAGCTTAGATTTTATTTGCTTAAGATGATTGTCAATAAGATATGTTAACTAAGTTTTAATCAACTTATCTTAAACATTTGTTTCTATCAAAATTCATATTATGATTTATTGGTTATCAATATGATTAATTAAAGTTAGATTGAAGTCTTGCACAAGGTCACATAATGAGCATACAATCTAGTCTACTAGCCGTATGATAAAATAATTATTCTATCATGCTTCAATACAGCTTTAAACAATAGATCTACTTTGCTCATCCTTTTCAATTTCTACAAGATGGGGTCATAGATATACCTTCTTCATGCCAATCTTCTATAAGAGTTTTCTTGTGGACTAACGTTGGTCAATGAAGATCCCCTTTCCTGTTTGTCTTAATTTGGAGTTTGAGAGAAGATATTAATTCATTCATCATATTTCAAACTCACATTGCAATATAACTTTTCATTAAATTTTCATTGGTAGAACAAGAATGATGCCATCCATGCATACTTTGAGCAAGTAAGATATCACAAATTCTTCTTATTGATGCATAGATTTATCACTATTACTTTCTATCAAAAAGGTTACTTAAGCTTTGATATATCATGCATTTGATGCTTGTATCAAGCCATATATTGCTTTACCATATTTGTAATGAGTGTTTTCAAATATGGTGGTTGTTTAACATAGATCTACTTTTTAATGAAATAACCACATAGGAGTGCATTCTACTCACTTGTTTGATAGAATATAAAGCAAGCAATTAATAATGGTGATCTTTACTTCTAATCATGCAAGAATCAAGGTCTATTTCATTTTCTAAGCAAACAATTTTTCTTCATTAAATGTATTTCTGAAAAACTCAATTTGGTTATAATTATTAACATGTTTTCAGATTGTTATATGTAAAAGATTAACCATATACATAAATAATTTAATTTTAGTGTCTTGATAATAAATCATTAATCTCATAAGGAAGAAAATGAATTGACATTTCTACAACTCGAATCTTTTCATTGAATGTTCTATATGCATTGCTTGATGAATTATATCCAAAGATAGAAGTATCTTTATCAGATTTGGCATTATTTTCAAAAGAACATATCAAGTATAACGTGTATGACTGAAAAATGTGAAAGATATGCAATAGTTCATTTTCTATTTTTCAGAAGATCAAAAGAAGTTTTCATCAAAAATTGATCTAATAGAAGTCATATGTATGACAAGTATTGATGATAGCTTTTAAAAAGCATTTAAGTAGATGGCTATCATACAACATTGCCTTTTACAATTCTTCAAAGATTCCATTAATCCAATTTTACTTATAGTGTTCTTGGTGCAGAAACAATTGTATTCGATATTATTTTCTGTGCACAACTTAACACAAAAATTGGTTTTCAAACCTATCCCGTGATTCATAGTTTGCAAACCTTTATCATTTGATCGCTTTTTGTGAGTTTGTGCCAATGCAGAAAATATTTCAACTTGCGTGCCAAGAACAAGGCTAATGTAAGCTTTTGAAAACTTAGAGATGGAAACAACATCTTTAGATTTAGAAATAATTTTTTTGTTTGTTTCCTTAGTTAGCATGCATAGCAAGACTTTGACCTTTAAGTAGATAATCTAAGCAAGCCTATGGCAAGGTCTTTTGAGATTAAGTACATACTAGCATGAGTTGATTCTATGTGCCAAGGATGGTTTCTTTAATCTTGGTATTCATAGTGCATATATTCAAACGCATACCAAGTACACATTATCATATTTATGATTAATAAACAATAATGCCATGGATAAAAACTCTCAATCAAGAATATAGAGAATTCATAGAATTATTCTTAATAAATTAATTATTTTGCAACTTATTCAATAGTGAGTAAAGTATACTATAAAATGAAGTGATTTGATTATATTTCAAAAAGTATTTTCTATATCACAAGATTGATCAATACATGCACTTCATATTTTAATCGAATACAAAAATAATGATGAGATGCAAAGATTAATGATTTCATTCATTTAGAATTACTTTTTATAAGTATATTTTAAGTTTCATTTAGACGTGTGTCTAGATCACCCATTTGTATGAGAGTTCTATTTGTTCCATGGGTATCTTGGCACACCTATGTCTACATCCTCATATTTTCATTTTGGGTACCCAAGCTTGCTTGGGTCCTTGAGAGTTAGGACATATGGTTCCTTTTGGAACCCAGATTTGTTTAATTGTAATAACTCTACCACTTGATTTAATTATACTAGAGCGATAGGTAAAGTTGTTATGCCCATTCTTTTCATTTTTAAAATAAGTTATCTTATTTAATGGTTTGCTTGGCGAATCGATAACCTTTTTCTCTAAAGATTTATGGATAAGTGAAGGAGTCAAGCTAGGTTTTGATTTATCAAAATCAGCATGTTGGCTTTCAAACATCATCTTTAATCTTTCTGAACTTACGGTGAATTTGTTAATAAAAGATCTTAATTGATTAATTTCTTCGCTTAAGTTTTGATTTTCTCTAATTAAGCTATGATTTTTCTGAATCAATTCTTCTGAAAATGACCTTAAGCTTTTATTTTCTGAATTTAGTTTCTCTTGTATTTCATCATTAGAATTTCTTTCTTTTGAAATTTTCAGATTTAGTTTCTTAAGATTTTTATTCTTCACAGCTAATTTTCTACATTCATCATACATATCATGAAAAGCATTTAATAATTCATCATAAGAGAATTCTTCTGGAAATTCATTTGATGTAAGATTAGGTTCAGTTTTTACCTCGTCTTCTTTTGCCATAAAACACAAGTTAGTTACCTCTTGTAGTTCCTTGGAGCTAATGTCATCATTGTTGCTCCTAACTATTATTTTCTTGCTTGACTCTTTCTTGGTCAAGGCTTTCTTCCTTTTTATCTCTTTCTTCCTTTCTTCTTGCTTCCTCTTCTTCTTTGTCTTTAGGAAGCTGATTTGCCTCGGAGTCGACTCGGACCTTATTGGAGTCGACTCGGCTAGCTTGGGAGTCGACTCGGAACTAATTGGAGTCGACTCGTTCACAGGGTCTTCAAGACTGTGTCTCTGCCTTTCAGCCTGTTCTTCTCTAGGAGTCGACTCGGACAAACTGGGAGTCGACTCGGCTACTGTGGAGGATTCTGCAATCTCATTGTTAGTACGCAATTGAAGCACATGTGAGCTAATCTGAGATTTATCATAAATAGTTTCTAAAGTATCCCAGATCTCCTTAGCAGATAAGCATGCAGAAATTTCATTAAACTTCGTTTCATGAATAGCACAATATAATATGTTCATAGCATTAGTATTCAATTGTGCTAAGTCCTTTTCATTAGTAGTTTGAGAGAGTGTATGAAGGTCATTTATTATGATTTTCCATAAATAATAGTTTTGTGATTGAATAAAAATACGCATGCGTGCTTTCCAATATGTGTAGTCTATGCCATTAAACAGTGGAGGTGTATCAATTGATTGTCCTTCTCCTAGAAAACTATCTATTTGAGTTGTCATGATCTTTGGCTCTAGTCGGTTAAGACTACAAATAATATTTGAGCACCCGCTCTGATACCACTTGTTGCCCAAGGTGACAACCCAAGAGGGGGGGTGAATTGGGTTTTCTAAAAATTATGTTCCCTAATTTTTACTTTGAATAGAATGGAGCGGAATAATAAGATGTTATTTACTTAAGCTCTAGGCAATTACAAGTAAAGCAGTGGAAGATTAAGCTAGCGCAATTATACTATGGCTTTAGGGTGCAATTAATCTAAAATTAACTTATAGTTGTATGATCAATTTTAATCTATGTGTATGATAAGAATGGAGTGGAAGCTAAGCAAATCACTTATAACTCTATAGAAACAAATCTAGAGATATTACACAATCAAGCATGAATGGAAGGCATGAAATACAAGAGATAAAGCATCACAAACACAAAGATGTATAGTGGTTCGGTGCACCCCAGCACCTACATCCACTCCCCAAGATCTCTTGGGAATTTCACTATAATTCCTTAGATTACAGTCGGTTGTTTTACAAGCTCACAACCCAACTTGTTGTTTTGCGAGATCACAACGAACTCGGTCGGTTTTCACAGGCTCACCGACTAGAACCAACCCCGATTGTTTTTCCGGGCTCACAATCAAACCCTTACACCGTTGGTTTTGACCTAGGCTCACCAACAAACCTCTCACCGTTGGTTTTCCCTTTGGCTTACCAACAAACCTTAACCTCTTGATTCAATCCCTTGATTGAATCAAGTTACAAGATATTAAAAACAAAGTTTAAAACAAATCAAAGCTTCTTAAACAAGCAAATATAGCAATATAGACAAATAGAGTAAAGAGAAGCCCTTAATCGCGTTTTGAAGATGAAGGAGCTCGGCTTCTTCTTTACTTGACCCTCTTCTGATTTTGCTTGAAGTAGAGGATCACCGAGGCAGCGCACAGATGGAGAAGAAGCTTCGGGATACACTTGGATGCTCTTCTTCTCTCTATTTCACTTTTGATGGCCCTTTTTGTGCTTATGGGAGATTTCCCTTGGAATCTCTTCCCTAAATGTTTTCTCCCACTTCCATCCCTTCTCCCCTAGCTCTCCTCTTGATTTTATAGCTTTAGAGGGAGTCCCAACAAAAATCTAGCCGTTAGAGACAAAAATAGAGCCGTTGGAATCAAGAAAAAACTAGTCGTTATGCCTCCTAGCGTGCTCGAGTCGACTCGGCTGAAGTAGGAGTCGACTCGGCTGAAACAGGAGTTGATCTGTGAATAGTAGTCTGCCGGCACTGTAGCTGGGAGTCGACTCCTGAAGTTGGGAGTCGACTCCTGAAGTTGGAAGTCGACTCCTGAAGTTGGGAGTCGACTCGAGATCACTGTAGCGCAGAAAATCAACTCTCTGTCTTTTTGTTTGTTCTCAGTCGGAGTCGACTCGTAGAGTCCCGGAGTCGACTCGAGCACTGTTCCTTGAAACTCTAGAGTGCCAGAGTCGACTCGAAACTTCCAGGAGTCGACTCGAGGACTATTCTTTTGAATTTTTCTTTGAATTTGCTCCTTTAACTTGAATTCTTTGAACTTGAAACTTGGGCCAATGAATTGTAGCTTTCTTCCAACTTTTCTTGAGAACTTTGGAGGCCTTCTTGTATTCTTCCAACTTGCTATGTTCCTTGCAAAATAAATATCTTTCTCCTTGCAACACAAACATTAGTATTTATACTTCAAGATTTTGTGATCATCAAAATCAATCTTTGAATCAATCTTTGGGTCATCACTTTTGATGCTTGTTCCAAATTATATATTGCTTTATCATATTTGTAATGAGTGTTTTCAAATATGGTGGTTATTTAACATATATCTTCTTTAATAAAGTAAGCATATAGGAGTCCATTCTACACACTCATTTGATAGAATATAAAGCTCATAAAGCAAGCAAATAATAATGGTGATCTTTA
Source organism: Phoenix dactylifera (assembly GCF_009389715.1). Classification (NCBI taxonomy): domain Eukaryota; kingdom Viridiplantae; phylum Streptophyta; class Magnoliopsida; order Arecales; family Arecaceae; genus Phoenix; species Phoenix dactylifera. The sequence continues at coordinate 104,179 of NW_024068265.1, forward strand.
CTTCTAATCATGCAAGAATCAAGATCTATTTCATTTTCTAAGCAAACAATTTTTCTTCATTAAATGTATTTCTGAAAAACTCAATTTGGTTATAATTATTAACATGTTTTCAGATTGTTATATGTAAAAGATTAACCATATACATAAATAATTTAATTTTAGTATCTTGATAATAAATCATTAATCTCATAAGGAAGAAAATGAATTGATATTTCTACAACTCGAATCTTTTCATTGAATGTTCTATATGCATTGCTTGATGAATGATATCCAAGGATAGAAGTATCTTTATCAGATTTGGCATTATTTTCATAAGATCATATCAAGCATAACGTGTATGACTGAAAAATATGAAAGATATGCAAAGGTTCATTTCCAATTTTTCAGAAGATCAAAAGGAGTTTTCATCAAAAATAGATCTAATAGAAATCATATGTATGACAAACAGTGATGATAGCTTTTAAGGATGACTATCATACACAATTGTCTTTTTCAATTCTTCAAGAATTCTATTAACCCTATTTTACTTAAGGTGTTCTTGGTGCTGAAATAATTAATTTCTGTATAAACTTTATCAGGATTTTGGTTTTCAACACTGTGCCATGATACTCTTTATCTTCACAGTTTGGAAACCTTTATCATTTGAAATACTTTTACATGATTTAGCAAATACAGAAAATATTTCAATTTTATTTGCCAAGAACAAATCCAATGTAATCTTTTGAAAACTTAGTGATGGAAACAACAGTTTAGATTTAGAAATTAATTTTTGTTTGTTTCCTTAGTTAGCATGCATAGTAAACTTTGACCTTACAGAAGATAATCTAAGTAAACCGATGACAAGGTCTTTTGAAATTAGGTCCATACTAGCATAAGGTAAGTTTATATGCCAAAAAGGATCCTTTGATCTTAGTATTTAAATACATATATTCAAAGGTATACCAAGTACACATTCTCATGTTTATGATCAATAAAAATAATGCCATGGATAAGAATTCTTAATCAAGCATATAGAGAATTCATAGAGTTATTTTTAATAAACTAATTAATCATTTAGCAACTTATCCAATAGTGAGTGGAACATATTATAAAATGAAGTGATTTAAATATATTTTCTTTTCATACCAAAAAATATCACTTATATCACAAAAATGATTAATACTTGCAAGTTATGTTTTAATCAACTAATAAAGTAATTTCAATACGAGAGGATGCAAGAATTACTTATTTCATTATTTCTTTCATTTAACTCATTCTTCTTAATTACATTTTAAATTCAATCCTTTAACACATGTCTAGAGCACCCATTGTTTAGATAACATTTTTCATTAGAACCTAGGATAGCTAGACATGCTTGCTGAAAAATAATCATATTTTCAACTTAGGAACCCAAGCTCTTTTGGGTCCTTGTAGGTTAGCTATAATTGTTCCTTTTGAAACCCATATTTTCTTAATAGCTATTTTGTCCATAAATTTAAAGATTTTAGGATTACAAGGGATGTATTTCTGTATTCTCTTGTTGAATTTAACAAACATAGATTTAACATAAGTAGTAGATAAACCTTCAGTTTTCTGTTTTTGCCTTTTAGGTTCATCAAATTTGTAATGTATAGATTTAGGAACAATAGAAGAGTTTTTACTTAGCTTTTGTTTATCAGTATTATAAGAATCTGTTTTAGAATAATTAAAAACTGTTTTAACCAACATATTCTTAAAAGATTTTTGGGTGTACCAAGGTTGATATCCTAATCCAACTTTATCAAATTCAGCTCTTTGATTATTTATCATTAGGTTCAATTTTTCAGAGCTGAAGGTAAATCGTTCAACAATAGGTTTTAATTTGTCAACTTCTTTAGTTAATCTTCTGTTATCTTCTGAAAGTATTTCATTGTTTTTCTTAAGTTTATCTTGACTTTCAGTGAGAAGTTGATCTCTTTGATTTAGTTCTTGATTTTCTTTAACTAAGATTTCAATTTTACTAGTTAGTTTCAGTTTTTCATTTATTAGAATTTGATTTTCATTCTTCAAGTTCTTGTTCTTACAGATAAGTTTCTTATATTCTAAATACAAATCAGAAAAGGCATCATGGAGTTCATCAAATGTAAAATTACTTTCAGTTTTAGCATGTACCTCTTGTGCCACCAAGCATGGATTTTCAATATGATACTGCTCTCCTTCTACACATGATGTTTCAGATTTGTTAGTGCATTCATATTTGTCTTCAAGCATATTCCATATTTCTTTAGCAGTCATGCAAGAAGATATGCAATTAAACTCATTCCTATCTAATGCACAATATAATAGGTTCATTGCATCAGCATTCAATTGTGCTAAGTCCTTTTCATTAAACGTTTGAGAGAGTGTGTGAAGATCATTTATTATGATTTTCCATAAATAATAGTTTTGTGATTGAATAAAAATGCGGATGCGTATTTTCCAATGTGTATAGTTTATGCCATTAAATAGTGGAGGTGTATCAATTGATTGTCCTTCTCCTAGAAAACTATCTATTTGAGTTGTCATGATCTTTGGCTCTAGTCGGTTAAGACTACAAATAATATTTGAGCACCTGCTCTGATACCACTTGTTGCCCAGTAGATACAACCCAAGAGGGGGGGTGAATTGGGTATTTTAAAACTTTTAAGCTATTTCTGAAACTTTTTGATTAATTATGCTAAGTTGTATATATGTGCAGTGTAAGTTAAACTTAGCAACAATTTGATGTATAGAATGTGACTTGATTGAGTATGCTTGCAACTAAAGAATTCGCGGATAATAGTTAAGCAAGCAATTTATCTAAGTGAGTAAGTGTGTGAGTTAGATAATGACAAAAATGCATTACAAACACAGCAAACATATAGTGGTTCGGTGCACCCCAGCACCTACATCCACTCCCCAAGACTTCTTGGGAATTTCACTATAATCCTACAGATTACAGCCGGTTGTTTTACAAGCTCACAACCCAACTTGTTGTTTTACGAGGTCACAACGAACTCGGTCGGTTTTTCCAGGCTCACCGACTAGAACCACTCCGATTGTTTTCCCGGGATCACAATCAAACCCTTACACGTTGGTTTTACCCTCGGCTCACCAACAAACCTATCTCCGTTGGTTTTCCCTTTGGCTCACCAACAAACCTTACACCGTTGGTTTTTCCTTTGGCTCACCAACAAACCTTAACCCCTTGATTCAATCCCGTGATTGAATCAAGTTACAAGATAATAAAACAAAGTTTAAAACAAATCAAAGCTTCTTAAATAAGCAAATATAACAATATAAACAAATAGAGTAAAGTGAAGTCCTCAAACGAGTTTTGAAGGTGAAGGAGCTCGACTTCTTCTTTACTTGACCCTCTTCTGATTTGGCACGAAGTAGAGGATCACCGAGGCAGCACACTGATGGAGAGGAAGCTTTGGGATTCACTTGAAAGCTCTTCTTCTCTCTATTTCTCTTTGGATGGCCCTTTTTGTGCTTATGGGAGATTTCCTTTGTAATCTCTTTGAGATCTCTTTCCTAGATGATCTCTCCCACTTCCATAACTTCTCCCCTAGCTCTCTTCTTGTTTTTATAGCTTTAGATAACGTGGAAACAAGAATATAGCCGTTAGAGACAAAAATAGAGCCGTTGGACACAGTCTGCACTTCCTGACAATATTACCGTTGGGATCGGAGTCGACTCGCGCGATCAGGAGTCGACTCGTCTGTTGCAGGAGTCGACTCGTGCTTTACTGGAGACGACTCGGCCACTGTTCCAAATTTGAATTATTGTGCATCCTCGACTGGGAGTCGACTCGTCTTAACCTGGAGTCGACTCGCCAACTTCTGGAGCTGACTTAGCAATTTCGGAGTCGGCTCATCCACTGAAGTCCGTGGATCCAATTTTGAATTTTGTCCTCTCGAGTCGACTCGACTGTCCTGGGAGTCGACTCGAATCTCAGAGCCCGAACTCCCGATCCTCTGTCTTTCGGCTCGTCCAGTCTTGGAGTCGACTCGAACTTCCTTGGAGTCGACTCGGCTCTCAGTTTTCGAAACACAGCCTTCTGCCATCTTGGTGTAGCGCTGCCTTGGAGTCGACTCGAGCTGTCTGGGAGTCGACTCGAATCTCAGAGTCCGAAAACTGATCCTCTGTATTTTGGGGCCGCGCTGCCTTGGAGTCGACTCGTACTATCTTGGAGTCGACTCGCCTCTCAGAGACGAAAATACCGTCTTCTGTCTTTGGAATTGCGCTGTCTTGGAGTCGACTCGGACTTTGTGGGAGTCGACTCGAATCTCAGTGTCCAAAAACTGTTTCTCTGAGTTTTTCTTTGTGTTCCACTGAGAGTCGACTCTCGCTTTCTTTGGAGTCGACCTGCCAACCATCGGAGTCGACTCGCATTCCTCAGGAGTCGACTCGAATCTCAGGGTCGAAGATCGCTTCTCTGTTTTTCTGTCTGTTACACCTTGGAGTCGACTCGTTCTACTCTGGAGTTGACTCGACAAGCATCGGAGTCGACTCGAATTCCTCAGGAGTCGACTCGAAGACTATTCTTTTGACTTTTCCTCTGAATTTGCTCCTCCAATTAAATCCTTTGAACTTGAGACTTGGGCCAATAAATTGTAGCTTTCTTCCAACTTTTCTTGAGAGCTTTGGAGGCCTTCTTGTGTTCTTCCAACTTGCTATGTTCCTTGCAAAATAAATATCTTTCTCCTTGCAACATAAACATTAGTATCTATACTTCAAGGTTTTGTGATCATCAAAATCAATCTATGAATCAATCTTTGGGTCATCACTATTCTCTTTCCCCCTCCTTTCTCTCTTTTTTTAATTTCTTTTTCTCTTCTTCCCTCTCGGTTTTCTTCTTCTTCTCACCGAAACAGGGGTTCTCCCCTGTTTTCTTTCGAACCGAGCTCCCCTTCCAAGCCGATGGCCACCCTCTTTATACCCATTCTCCCCCTTGATGGATCCACTGAGAGCGTGCTGGAGATGCGGATGTGAGATCACGGGATGCCCGGACGCGGAGGAGGCTGGGATCACGGAGAGGAGCTGGGCTCTTGATGCGGCTCGGAACGCACGCGGTTGATGGCGGAGCTGGATCTCGGCTGCGGGCTGCGTCACGGGCGGAGGAAGAGGCAGAGATGCTGGGATTTCGACTGCTAGGAGTGGATCGTTGATCTCGGAGGAGAAGACGCGGGCTGTGATGGCAAAGGGGCTGGATCTCCGCTGCTGGGAAGAGTCGACCGCACGGGCACGGTGGGCACGCGGCTGATTGCAGCCGACTGGAATCACGGAGGACTGGTCGCCGGCGGATTTGATCGCGGGATCGTCGGGAGGGATCCGCGGACGGTGGGTGGCTGGGTGTGATGCTTGGATCCCGCTTGCAGTCGGACGGGCGTGGGAGGTTGCTGGATTATCGGCTGCTGGGACGTTCACCGCGTGCGGGCTGTTGATGGCTTCATCGCGATGAAGCTTGGAATGGGTTGGGGTTGCACCGCGTGGATGATTTGTATCGCTGGCTGCTGGGAAGAGGTCTTCTGTTGCAACGCTGGGAAGGAGAAGATAAACAGTGAATTCCCAATTTTTTTATTTTTTATTATTTATTTATTTATTTATTATGTATTATTTATTTTTTCTCTAACACTGTTCACATGAACAGTGTTTTCACGAACACTGTTCATATGAACAGTGTTTTCGGCATTTTATTTTTTATTTTTTATTTTTTATTTTTATTTTAACACTGTTCATATGAACAGTGTTTTAACTGGACACTGTTCATATGAACAGTGAATCGTGAATATTTAGTTATTATTATTATTATGAATTTTATATGAAGGCAGGTAACGAGTTGGTTGGAAATTGGCTTTGGATTTGCGGTGGGTCATGATCGTTGAGTTGCTTGAACTTGTTCTCGAGCCCAATGTCTTTTAAATTTAATTCTTCTAAGCTGCTTCAGATCGAACTCGACCAGACAAGACTAAAAACCGGACCGTGACCTAATAAAAAGGGTTAATCAAACCTTTGCCCCATACATAATTAATTATAACTTTCGATCGAATCAGGACCAAAACCCATTTAATTATAACCTTAGCTTGATTACAACTCCATCAGGTTACCAAATCGGGTCAACACAATCTCCTCCTTATATGTTTTCATGAAAGATTATAACCAGGAGAGAGACAAGTTTAGAGTCTGTTTTGAGAAAAGAATTATTTACCTCTTACCATATTTTAAATTCATTTCAATGTTTATTTAATTTTATGGTAAAATATATATTTATCAGTTTAAAAATATTGATAAGTGCTATGGAAAGATAACTAAATTATAGATTATTAAGCACTTATCACACCCCCAAACCTATGTTTTGCTAGTCCTCGAGCAAAATAAAACTAGAAAAGAAGAATTTTAACTCACTTTCGTAGGCATCGCGGTTACATTTACCATATGTAACAAGGCTTTAAACCCCTAGGTTACCCTAGTGGACGAGTTGTAGTCTTATGAGGATTTTCAGTGAAGATACCCACAAACTTCAATAAATCATTTATCATTATTGTTATTATTAATTTCTTTTCTCTTTTTTTTTTTAAATCAATTGATCTATGACGTGAAAATCAAATTCCAAATGCATACTAGTAAGGAAATTAAAATCTAATTTAAGATTCATAAATGATAAGAGTTTCAAAACACACAGGATTTTATTTACTAAGTCAGCCCAAATCCTAGGTCAAGATGCAATTCAAGTTGAAGTTATTAAGTTTCCATTTAGGGAGTTGTAAGACTCATTTATACTGGAGTGCTCGGTGAAATCTGGACCGTACACAAGCTAAGGGTTCGGATCTCCAAAATATTGCTAATACTAGTAGTTTCCAAGGATTGGTCGAAAGGACCTGCTCACTGATTCAAAATCATCTTATCTGCAGGATTTCGAGAGTTGTGATGTTTACTTTAGTACCTCACGGGCTTTATCTGTAATATTCCAGTTTACTCGAATTTTTACAACGACGGCTTTCACACTATTGTCTTTTTCAAGGTCAATACAGAGTTTTTTTTTATTTATTTTTTTTATTTTTATAAAAGATATATAAATTGTGCACTTTTACTCTTGTGGTGATTTCTCCGTGTAATGAGCAATCAGTCGACAACTTCACACCAGTTGGCATAAGGTGTCGGGCATCAAGACTCCCCTACGGACTTATGCTCGAAGTCCTCATCACAAGCCCACTTGACCTTTGACAATAGGTAGCCCTTTTCGATGTTCCTGACTAAATCCATTTTTATTGATGATTTTTTTTTTTTGGATTAGATAAGTATGATTCATCAGGGTCCAAGGTTGCTACTATACTATCAACATAATGTCGAGCCTAGACCTTAGAAGGGTCGGCCAGTGTGTAGGAAAATTCCAAAGTATTAATTAGCTTACAACTCCCTAAGAGAGACTTAATAAAAAGAACTTAAATTTATATTACTTCCGACTAGTCATTGGGCTTTTTAGATTTTATATACCTTGTGTATTTATCATTCTCGCATTCATGTATAGAAATTTTTTTTTTTTAAATTGTAAAAAAGAACACAATTTTTTTTTAAAAAGATATTTTTATATTTTTATTTTTTTTATTTCTTTTGATAAACCTGACATTATGAAGTGAAAACGAATGCAAGAGATGCAAACAAAACAAAAAATGAAAAAAATACTTAAAAATACCCCCAAACCTAAACCTAACATTGTCCTCAATGTTAAAGAAATCTAAGAGAATTGGGTTGCCTCCCAACAAGCGCTAAGTTTATTGTCTTCAGCCAGACACGGTGCATCCTTAATTATTTTGATAAACAGGGTTCGTCAAATTAAGGGATTCGATCAATTGCCCATCGGTAACACAGTCCACATAAGGTTTTAACCTTTGACCATTGACTTTTAAAATATGTCCACCATTGAGGTGTTGGATCTCTACTGCACCATAAGGAAAAACCTTTTTCACTACGAATGGTCCATCCCACCTAGAGCGAAGTTTACCCGGGAAGAGTCGCAACTTTGAATTGAATAGCCAAACCTTTTGACCAGGTTCGAAGGACTTACGGTTAATATTTTTATCATGAAAAGCCTTAGTCCTTGCTTTATAAATTTTAGCATTTTCATAAGCCTCATTGCGCAATTCTTCAAGTTCACTTAGTTGGAGATTTCGGTGAGGACCAGCTACTGCCATATCTAAGTTAAACTTTTTGATAGCCCAGAAAGCTCTATGTTCAAGTTCTATCGGTAAGTGACAAGCTTTTCCAAAAACTAATCGGTAGGGAGACATGCCAATAGGAGTTTTGTAGGCAGTACGATAGGCCCAGAGTGCATCATTTATCCTTTGAGACCAATCTTTCCTATCGGGACGTACCGTTTTTTCTAAGATGTGTTTTAACTCCCTATTGGACACCTCGACTTGTCCACTCGTTTGGGGATGATATGGGGTAGCAACTTTGTGGGTGATGTTATATTTGCAAGCCAAAGCCTCGAAAGACCGGTTGCAAAAATGAGATCCCCCATCACTGATGATGGCTCGGGGTGTGCCAAAACGACAAAAGATGTTTTCATGTAAAAATTTAATCACAACCTTGTGGTCATTAGTTTTAGTGACGACAGCTTCTACCCATTTTGAAACATAATCAACCCCTACAAGAATATATTCGAAACCAAAGGATGGTGGGAAAGGGCCCATAAAGTCAATACCCCAGACATCAAATATTTCTACAATTAAAATAGGATTGAGAGGCATCATATCTCTACGGGAGATGGTACCCATCCGTTGGCACCGTTCACAAGTTTGGCAAAAGTTATGGGCATCTTTGAAAAGAGTGGGCCAATAAAATTCACTCTGTAAAACTTTTGCTGCAGTTTTTCTACCCCCAAAATGTCCCCCACAAGCTTGTGAATGGCCGAATGAAAGAATACTTTGAAATTTGCATTCGGGGACACATCGACGGATTACTTGATCGGGACAATACTTGAATAGATCGGGATCATCCCAATAATAGAACTTTACTTGTGAAAAGAATCGGTTCTTGTCTTGAGTTGACCAATCATCAGGAATTCGTCCTATGGCAAGGTAATTTACTATGTTTGCAAACCATGGTGTTTTCATTTCTTGTACCCCAAATAATTGTTCATCTGGGAAAGCATCATGTAAGGGTGAGGTATTCTTAGAGGGCTCAAGAAGAATCCTAGATAAGTGGTCTGCTACGACATTTGCAGTTCCTTTCTTGTCACGAATTTCTAGGTCAAATTCTTGTAGTAAAAGAATCCATCGAATCAGACGGGGTTTGGTGTCCTTCTTTGCAAGAAGGTGTCGAAGGGCAGCATGATCAGTAAATACGGTAACCTTGGATCCTAATAGGTAAGATCGAAACTTGTCTAGCGCGAATACTACAGCTAGCAATTCTTTCTCAGTGGTGGTGTAGTTCAATTGTGCATCTGAGAGTGCTTTACTAGCGTAGTAGATGACATGAGGTACCTTATCTAGCTGTTGCCCTAAAACTGCCCCAATGGCATAGTCGGATGCGTCACACATCAATTCAAATGGAAGGGTCCAATTAGGGGGCCGTATGATAGGTGCAGTGGTTAATTTCAAGCGAAGATTTTTAAATGCCTCCTCGCATGCTTTATCAAAGACAAAGGGAGTGTCCTTAGCAAGAAGATTGCACAAGGGTTTGGAAATCTTGCTGAAATCCTGAATGAAGCGACGGTAGAAACCAGCATGGCCAAGGAATGATCGGATTTGTTTCACAGTTTTGGGTGGAGGGAGATTGGAAATAAGATCGACTTTAGCTTTATCTACTTCAATGCCCCTCTTGGACACGACGTGTCCTAAAACTATGCCTTCTTGAACCATGAAATGACTCTTTTCCCAACTTAATACTAGGTTGGTCTCCTTACATCTTTTCAAAACTAAGGTCAAATTGTCCAGACAATCGTCAAAGGATAGGCCAAAAACTGAGAAATCATCAATGAACACTTTTAGAAAGTTTTCCACCATATCTGAAAAAATGGCCATCATGCATCGTTGAAAAGTTGCGGGTGCATTGCATAATCCAAAAGGCATCCTCCTATATGCAAATGTCCCAAATGGGCAAGTAAAAGTGGTTTTGTCTTGATCGTCCGGTTAAACAGGTACTTGATTATATCCAGAATAACCATCTAAGAAGCAGTAGAAACCTTGACCAGCCAACCGTTCCAAAATTTGATCTATGAAAGGTAGAGGGAATGGTCCTTCCTAGTCATTGAATTAAGTTTTCTGTAGTCAATGCACACGCGCCAACCCGTGGTTGTGCGTGTTTGTATCAATTCTCCTTCCGTATTTTCAACCACAGTGATACCTGATTTTTTTGGCACCACTTGTGTCGGACTTACCCACTTACTATCAGAAATCGGGTAGATGATTCCGGCATCTAGTAATTTCACCACTTCTTTCTTGACTACCTCCTTCATGTTAGGATTGAGTCTTCTTTGCATTTCTCAGGTGGGCTTTACATCATCTTCGAGGTGAATTCGATGCATGCATATGGAGGGGTCAACCCCTTTCAAATCGGCTACAGACCATCCTATGGCATGTTTATTCTCTTCTAGCACCCTTAAAAGTTTAACTTCCTGTTCCGTAGATAAGTTGGCCGCGATGATTACAGGGAGAGTATCTTCTGGTCCTAGAAAAGCATACTTCAGAGTTGTCGGAAGTGGCTTCAACTCGAGTTTAGGTGGAGAATCAATGGAAGGACAAAGTGGTGCGCTAGCAATGGGAGGAAGAGGTTCAGGTCGGATCTTCCAAGGGAGGGAACTCATGGGAGATTGATTGTCGAGTAAGATGTTGACTTCTTCTATGGCCTTGTCTATGTCAAAGTTGTCAATGTCAAAATGGGCCAAGCATGCCTCTAGGGGGTCATCTGCTAAGATATAGGGAAGGGCTTCCTCTACAAGATCATCCATTTCGTCAATTAGGCAACACTCATCTTCCCTCACATGTTGGTCGGCGGCATGAAACACATTCAACTTAATTTTCATGTTTCCAAATGATATATCCATTGCCCCAGTTCTACAGTTGATACATGCATTGGCTGTTGCTAAAAAGGGACGACCAAGGATCACAGGGATTTGTTTTTTTAGGTTGGGCACATGTTCCATATCAAGGACGATAAAATCTACTGGAAAATAGAATTTGTCTACCTTGACAAGAACATCTTCAATCATCCCCCGTGGTATCTTCACAGATCGATCAGCCAATTGTAAGGACACCGAGTTAGGTTTTAATTCACCTAACCCAAATTTTTCATAGACTGAATAGGGTAGAAGATTCACACTTGCCCCTAGATCTAAAAGTGCTCGGTCGATGGAGTTATTTCCTATGACACAAGAAATAGTGGGAGCACCAGGGTCTTTGAATTTTGGAGGGGTGTTGTGTTGGAGAATGGAACTTACCTGCTCAGTTAGGAGGACCTTTTTAGGCACATGTGTCCTAGATTTCCGCTTTTGGGTGCAAAGGTCTTTGAGAAATTTGGCATAGGAGGGAACTTGTTTGATGGCATCAAGGAGTGGGAGGTTGATTTTAACTTGTTTGAAGACCTCCATCATCTCTTCTAATGAAGTTCCCTTCTTGCCAAAGGGAGAGGGTGCATTAAGTGCTTCAGGGAATGGAGCCTTTGGAATGTGGGTTGTGGCAGATGGTGGACTAGCTGAAGAAGGTTTTGGGTTTTCATGTGATACATTCTTCTCTTCTTCTTCACCTTCCTTATTGTTACCCTCCCCAACCTTATTATCTATTATACGTCCACTCCTTAGGGTAGTCAAAGCATTGGCTTGCTCATGATTTAGTCGAGTTTCTTGAGCCACGTATTGTCCCCTAGGATTACTCATTGGTTGGCTTGGAAGCTTTTTTTCCTCTCGCTTGTTTAATGCATTAGCTAGTTGACCCATTTGGGATTCTAGCTTAGCAATTGATTGCAGGCTTCAGTTGTTTTGGTACTTTTTCACGACGTCTTATTATTTATTTAGTCACCGGCTGTTCACCGGCAGGTCAGTAGGCCTTTTAGAAGGCGAACACTAGAAAGTTCTCAGCGGGCGCGCTAGCAATAGTTGTGTGTTTGCCTCCAAACCTTGAAGGGCAGTCAACACCTTCTCCTCAAAGGCTGTATTTCTTTGGGTTGGAGGAGGAGGATGCTGAAATTGAGTTGAGGGACGGTAGAGATAAAAATTCTGAGGGTTTTGAAAATTTTGGGAGAAGGGTTGGGAGGTATTAGAAGCTTTCTGCCTCCAAGAAAAATTTGGATGATTCCGCCAACCCGGGTTATATGTATTGGAAAATGGGTCATTACCCGGTCTGGGCTGTGTTTGGGCAGCATTGATGTGTTCTTGCACGAGTTCGGGGAATTGGGGTGCTGAGGGGCACTCATGAATAGGATGCGATGGGCTAGAACAGATAGCACACACTTGTGCTTGGGAAGAGCTAACGACATGTCCTCCTATCATTAGTTGGTCAATCTTATGGGACAATGCATCTACCTTGCTAGACAGGTCCATAGAATGACTTATTTCACAAATGGCCCCTTTTCTTTGAAAATTCGAGGGTGCTTGACGAGAACATAAAGCATGGTGGAGGGAGTTTTCATTAAGATTTTCAAATAGTTGCCATGCTTCATACTCATTTCGAAGCATGAAAGTCCCCCCGCATGCAGCATCGATCATCTGACGGTTTCGTTCCGTCAAACCGTCATAGAAACATTGCACTAGCTGCCACTAAGGTATTTGATGATGAGGGCATTTACGGATTAGGTCCCGAAATCTCTCCCAAGTTTCATGAAATTCTTCTCCCTCGGTTTGGGAGAAGCTTGTAATGGCACGTCTAAACTGGTTCGTTCTTCCTATAGGAAAGTATTTTTTAAGGAATTCTTGTTGCATTTGATCCCAAGAACGAATCGAGTTAGCTTCTAAAGAATTCAGCCATTGTTTGGCTCTATCTTTAAGGGAGAAGGGGAATAACCTAAGTTTCAGGGCATCATCAGTGAAGTTCTGAATCTTGACAGTGGTGCAAATCTCAAGAAATTCATCTAAGTGTTTATATGGGTCTTCGTTGGTGAGCCCATAAAAAGATGGGAGCATTTGGATCACATTAGACTTTATTCATATTGTACCGCTGCTACTCCAGGTAATCGAATGCAAGATGGAAAAGTGTAAATGGTGGGAGTAAAGTACTCCCTCAGGAGTTTGGGTTGTTCTTCAGCCATCTTAAGAGGTGGGGATGATCCTAATGTTTTGATCTTAGCTCGAATGTTCCTTAGGGTTCGTTCTATTTCAGGGTCAAAAGGTAATAGGTTTCGTACTCTAGAACGACTACCTTGCATACACTAGTACTCGATCAATCAAGCATGCAATAAAAGAGAAAAGCATTTCAATCCTAGTCTTTGTCCTAAAATCACTAGACAGCTCCTAACTGGTTTGAAGAGGGCACCTAAGCCTCCAATCCGGTCTAATGAACCGAGTTGACCAGGTAAGCTCCCAGGTAAGTGGAGGGGTCACGATGCGTTCGCAAAGGTCCCACTTAAAACCCACTTGCCTCGAACAGATGAACTGTCTCCCTTATAGGGACAAAGCTTGCCTAGACATCAACTAAGCCACAGAGCGAAATTGGTGCAACTTTCGGTGATCTTCGTCCTATTGAGCTCGAATGTCCCTAGGGGCCAATGTCTAATTGATTTTAATTAAAGTGACACTATGTGAGATTGAGTTCACCTAAATTGGGCAAGAGTCCGGTGATGAAATCCGGCTCTTATCTTGTTGGGGTGATTGCCCTTACTAAGTGCAAATTGGTGTATGTGTATCAGGCATGCATTCACACTTTTGCTGAAATTAAAATCAAACAATCACCACAAAATTTCAAGCTAATACTTAATTTAAATAAGAAAGGTTTAGAGGTTACCAAAGGGAATTTCCCCAGCAATTTAATTTTTTTTTTAGGCAAACCTCTACAGCATTCCTTTTCCAGCAGTTCTCTTTTTGATCATCCCAGATTTTTCCTTCGATTCCTGATCAAATAAGATCAAAAGAAAATTTAAAAAAATTAGTAGAAGAGAAAAAAGAGATAAGAAAAGTAACAATAATAGAAAATAATTTTTTTATTTTATTTTAGACATATATATGTTTTTTTTAAAGTTTTTTTTAACAAATTAATTTTTTTTTTAATGATAGGAAAAATAACTATGCTAGCAATCCCCGGCAACGGCGCCAAAAATTGATCGGTTATTTCAATTTCAAAAATAAACCACGCAATAGCACGTATCCTGTAGGATAGTGATTACGGGTGTCGGTCCACAGGGATTGAAGAATAAGTTATTTTTCTTTTTTTTAAAAAAAAAATAAAGAAGAAGGATTTGCTAACTCGATTTAACTAAATTAAACTATGAGTGCGAATTGAAATTTATCAGAGTAGATAGATCTAGGGTTTGGAATCCACTGCGTAGCATTGCATTAGGGACTGTGTTCTTAATTTTTATCTTTTGAAGAAGCATGCAAATTGGCTACAAGCCTTTTAAAATAAAAGCATAAAGAGTGTTAGGAAGATCCATCTTCGGTGTAGCATGAAGTGTCTACCTAAGTATGCTAATCTAGGATGCAGCACACTTCATCTTCCTAGGCATGAATCATCTTAGACTACTTTAGCAAACATGATTAGTAACTAGCATGCTCAAAGTTTAAATATCATAAAGAAATATTTCATTGAAAATAAGAATTTAAACAAGCTCCAAAATAATAATAAAAATAAGAACTACAATGCCCTGATACATTGCTAGGGCTTCATCCAGCCCTAGACTAGACGTTTAGCCGAGCATGGCTTCCAGACGACCTCCCATCTTCAAATGAAATTGATCAACTCCCATTATTCCCAAAATATCGAAACTATTCTCTTTCCCCCTCCTTTCTCTCTTTTTTTTTTATTTCTTTTTCCCTTCTTCCCTCTCGGCTCTCTTCTTCTTTTCACCGAAACAGAGGGTCTCCCCTGTTTTTCTCCCCGAGCTCTCCCCTTTCTCCTCTCTTCCGTCTTCCTTTTATAGATCGCTGAAAACCCAGCGGTCGATTCCCAGAGAGGAGGAGGGCGTGGTCTGCGGTCTTTGATCTCGCGGAGGCTGGATTATGGGCGCTGTTGCATGCGGCTGATGGCTGGAAATAGGCGTGATCCGTGAAGCTCGGACGCGGAAGAGTTTGGCTCACAGGCTGCTGCGGCTTCCTTGACGGATGGCTGGAGGATCCAACGGATGCATTCCGGGCGAATTACGGGGAGATTGGATCACGGAAGAGGAGAATACGCTGGGAGATTGATGATCGCTAGCTGCACGCGGCTGATGGCGGACACCCGAGGACGCTGGGACGAGCCGATCACGCTTGGAGCTAGGAATCCGGAGGAGGAGGAGTCGCTACGCCATCTCTGGGATTCGGAAGCTGGTGGCTGGATCGACGATGATTGCGGAGGAGATTCGGTGTGGATGCAGGAGAGCTGAAGAAGAAGGTGGCTGGATCGGTGGCTTCGGATGCTCCGTGGATGGCTGATCACGGACGGCTAGGAAGAGAGACTGGCCGCGGGATCGACGGGAGGACGTCGTGGAAGGTGGACGGCCGCGGGATCGACGGGAAGACGCAGTGGAAGGTGGACAGCCGAGATGCTCTGCGGGAGGAAGAAGATGAACAGTGAATCAGTTTTTTTTTTTTTTTCCTAACACTGTTCATGTGAACAGTGTTTTCACGCAGTGAATGAGCCCAAACCTGCAGATTATCAATTTTTATACGAATTCTCGCATCTTTGGCTCGGTGATTTGGGCTACTGGTTCAGCTTCGATCACCTTCGATCAACTTGGTGAAATAATCAATGGAGATAATGAGAAACTTTCTTTGTCCAGTAGCATGGGGGAACGGTCCCAATATGTTGATCCCTCATTAGGCAAACTGCCAGGGGGCACTGATTGAAGTCAGTAGAATTAAGGATCGGCGCTGAACATTAGCATTCCTTTGGCATCGGTCACACCTTTGGATGATGCTTGCAGCGTCTTTTTGAAGTTTAGGCTAGTAATATCCTTAGCGTAGAATTTTGTAGGTCAAGGCCCGACTTTCTAGGTGGTTCCCGCAGATCCCCTCATAAACTTCTCGCATGGCATAATTCGCCTTTGAGGGATGGAGGCATCTGAGGAGAGGAGACGTGAAGGACCTGCGATAGAGCTTGCCTTCATACAAGAGGTATCGAGAAGCCTGGCGCTTGATTCGGCAGGCCTTGAGTTCATCATCGGGGAGGACTTCATTATGTAAGAAGTTGACAAATGAATCTATCTAGCTCGGTTCAGTTTTGATGCAGAGGGCTGACTCAAGCTCCTTGGTGCTTGGTGCTTTAAGGTACTTGAGTGTCGTGGTTCTCGAAAGCTCGCTCATGCGAAAAGTTGCCAGCTTTGATAGCAAGTCAGCCCTCGCGTTCTCTGTTCTGAAAATGTGCTGGATGTCAAAGGTGTTTAGCATGGAGGTGATATTCCGTACCTTCTGGAGATATTTTTGCATTGATGGCTCCCTTGCTTCAAAGTCTCCAAAGATTTGGCTCACGACCAGTTGGGAATCACTAAAAACTTTTAGGCTACCGACCTTGAGCTCTTTCGCCAATTTCAGTCTGGTAATGAGCGCTTCATACTCTACTTCGTTGTTTGAGGCCGGAAACTCGAGGCGTAAAGCTTGCTCCGCGACCACTCCATCCGGGCTAGTAAGAATGAGGCCTTCCCCACTACCCCTCGAGGTTGAGGAACTGCCCACATATAGAATCCATGGCTGCTCTGAGGTGTCTTCCTTTGACGTAAGCTCGCTCTCGGGGTCGTCTCACAGGGTGCATTCCACTATGAAGTCGGCGAGCACTTGTGCCTTGACTGCTGGTCTCGGATGGTACTTGAGGTCAAATTCCCCGAGCTCGACTGCCCATCTTGCAATTCTTCCCGCACGATTCGATCGTTGTAGAACTTGTTTTATGGGTTGGTCAGTTAATACTTCCATGGTGTGGGCTTGGAAGTACGGTCGGAGCCTTCGGGTTGAGATGAGTAGCGCGTACACTGTTTTCTCTAATTTGGAGTATCGGATCTCTGCATATCGCAGAATTCGACTGGTGTAGTATGTTGGTTTTTGATATTTGTCTTCTTCTCGAACTAGGACCGAGCTCATTGCTACCAGGGACACAACAAGGTATAGGTAAAGGAGGTCGCCCTGCTAAGGTTTTGTGAGCAATGGAGGAGAGGCAAGATGAGACCTGAGTTCTTCGAAAGCTTGCTGGCACTCTTCGATCCATACGAAGTTCTTGCTAAGTTATGCCCCGTTCGATGCGATGTTCGCAGCGAAATTCGAACGGAACGTCGTTCATCGTATGAACGCGCCTCGGATCGTAGAATTCAAAATTTTTTTGGATCAAAATTCCGAAGATCTTTGAACTCATTAGAAAGAAGAGATTAGGATCTGAGGAGGGTTGATTAAGATTTATAAAATTGAAACAAAAATCAGAAGTTTTAGATTTGAAGATCTCATCTTCAAAAAATTCTGCAGATGTAGAACACCGCAGTCTGATGATCTATTCTAGGTTCCTGTTTGAGCCGCCCAATTGTGCGGCCTCTACAGGTATCCACACAAGAATCTAATTATTTGAGAATAGGTCTTATCGGAGTGCTAGCTCCTTGCAAAGACCTCTCATGACTATCATAAGTTGGAAGAAATTCTGCAACATACCTCTTTGAAGAACAACGTTTTCTTCTTCAACCTTGCTCACAATTAAGAAAGAGATGGAGGTAGCTTTGCACGTGAATCTTCCTAACCATGATGCCGTGGAAGAAGAGGAAGAAGAAGCCCTCTTTCAGCCGTGGACAAGGAGGAAAGGAAGAAGTTTGACGTGGGAGAAAGAACTCTTTCTTCCTTGGGCTGAATTGATCTCTCTTCCTTGATCCTTCTGCTTCTTTGCTTTCCAACACCTTGCAGGAAGAAGAAAGAGGATCCTTCACCTTGCTGCCGTGAGGAGAAGGGGTCTCCTTTTTGCTGCCGTGGGAAGAGAAGAGGAAAAGAGAAAGGGAAGCGTGGAGAGGAAGAGGAGAGAATTAATTCATAACGTCTTCCTTGCTTTCCTTTTATAGATTGGGTTTAGGGCTTCTCCTAATCTTATTAGAAGTATGGGACTATAACCCACCCTTGGATTAATGCCAAGTGTCCAATCCTTGTGCTTATAGATGCATAACATGTGTCCACTTAATCAATTGATTAATTTTCTAATCACATTAGGACTCCTAATCTCATTAGGAGAATTAATTGATTTGGGGGCATGCATCCTACGACGCCATGTGGACTTTAAAGTACGCATAGTGTGGACTGAAGTTATATTCATCCTACGACGACATGTGGTCTTTAAAATCCGCACAAACTTTGGTTTAATCAAATTGACCCAATCATGAACCCAAATCAATTTGGGTCGAACCCAATTTGATTTGGCTCATTAAATCAGCCCAATGCAATCCAATTGCAATCAATTCCATTAATTCTTCTTCCATTAACTTAATAACACTTAGTGGGTTAATTCAATCATCAATCATATTGATGATTGATTTCTATTGTGATTCCAAATCATAATTATGATAGTCTGACTAATTAAATCCTCTATGTGTGTGACCCCGTAGGTTCTATTCTAACTGGTAGTGAGACATATTGAGATCTCCATCTCAATATCACTGAAACTTCTTTCAGTGGACTGAAACGATTTCAGTTCTACTCTCAGGATTTTCTGATCACCAAGTGAATTCCTTCGAGTCTCACAATCCACCAGTGACACCTAGCAGTATGTGGTGGCAACCCAGCAGAATGGAATGTCTGAACCTCTAGGTGCAGTTAGCGTATGATACAGTCTCTCTATCATGGATTCCGACGTAACGGAGGTTATAGATATCTCATCAAACCCCATCATCCGTCATATGTCAAATTTATACGACTTCCAGTTCGAGATATGGAAAACTCTTTTTCTAAAATACCTGGCCAGAAATTTATCGAACTCAGTCTCATAAATTACATAGGATCACTTCTAATCTATCAAGATCGATAGATCCCATCTAGATACAACCCTATTCCAAAATGAACCTACTGTAGCCAATCCGCACTACAAGGATCCGAATGGCTAGGGCCCAAGTTCACATGCTCGTCAAACTACAGCAACCTCACAGTGAATAGCTGAGGCATCGCAGGTTAAAGGACCAGTCATACAACTACAGCACAAGTAGTCACTGACGAGTGGATAGACATCCATGTGACTACTATCTTTGGTCATGCTCAGTACCTTGTTCTCTAACAAGTACTCGCATAATCACTGCAGTGTCTCTACACCATGGACTCGAGACTCGTTCATCTGACTAAGTGATCTATGCACTAATCTCAGTGGATCGATCACCGTCCCCCATGATGGACCATCGATCAGGAGCATTTAGAAATTAATCCCTAATGAAACATGCCTCAAATTCTCAACTTTTTGAGAATATGTGTCATCATCTATTAATTTCTTGGACGATTCATGAACACATACAAACATGAATGAAAAACAAATTGCCTAATCTTATTTGTTAATAAGTGTCAAATTACAAATTTATGCTCCGGATTACAAATATGCGTCAGCCACGTTGGCTTCTAGGGCATACTTCTAACAAACTTTCACTTGCACTAAAGCCAATCAGACATGTATTTAAGTTCCATTTTTTCAAGATGGACTTCTAATTTCTTCTGACTCAGCTGCTTAGTGAATGGGTCCGCCACGTTATCAGTGGAGTTTACTCTCCATATTTCTTTTCGAGGTAGTCGCGAATTAGATGGCAAGTGCTATGGCACCGTTGTTGTCGCAGAAAAGGGTTATGGCATCTGATGACATGACTTCTAGCTCTTCGACAAACTTTTTGTACCAAAATGCTTCCTTCGCAGCATCCGATGCAACATTGTACTCTGCTTCCATGGTAGAACTGTAATAATCGGTTGCTTGGAACTCTTCCAATTTACCGATCCTCCATTGCATAAGAATACATATCCTGATGTAGACTTTTTATCATCAGGATCAGTCATGAAGTCTAAATTAGTATATCCTTCTACCTTTAACTTTGTGCCTCCCCCAAAGATCAAAAACATATCCTTAGTCCTTCTCAAGTACTTAAGGATATTTTTCACAGCTATCCAGTGCTCCTCGCCTGGATTTGACTGATATCTGCTTGTGACA
This sequence comes from Phoenix dactylifera, assembly GCF_009389715.1. Classification (NCBI taxonomy): domain Eukaryota; kingdom Viridiplantae; phylum Streptophyta; class Magnoliopsida; order Arecales; family Arecaceae; genus Phoenix; species Phoenix dactylifera. The sequence goes on from NW_024068265.1 coordinate 124,419, forward strand.
CTCATAGCATGTGCTATATTAGGTCGAGTACATAGCATGTTATAAATGAGGCTCCCTATTGCCGATGCATAAGGGATCCTACTCATGCGCTGAATCTCTTCAGATGTTTTGGGGTACTTCTTTTTGGAGAGATTTATCCCATGCCTTAGGGGTAACAATCCCCTCTTAGAGCTTTCCATGCTAAACCTCTTCAGCACTTCCTCTATGTACATTTTCTGTAATAGGCCAAGCATCCTCTTAGATCTATCTCTATAGATCTTAATCCCCAAAATATAAGATGCTTCACCTAGGTCTTTCATGGAGAACTTCTTAGACAACCATAACTTGACCGATGTGAGCGTGGGAATATCATTTCCAATCAGGAGTATATCATCCACGTACAATACGAGAAATACTATAGCCCTTCCACTGACCTTTCTGTACACACATGGTTCCTCTTCGATCTTGATGAAATCAAACGATTTGATCACATCATCGAAACGAGTGTTCCAACTCCGAGATGCTTGTTTTAGTCCATAAATGGATCTTTGTAGCTTGCAGACCTTGTGATCACCATCATTGGAAGTGAAACCCTGAGGCTGTTCCATATAGATATCTTCCTCAAGATATCCATTAAGGAATGCAGTTTTCACATCCATCTGTCATATCTCATAATCATGATAAGCTGCAATGGCAAGCAACGTTCGAATGGACTTCAGCATGGTTACCGGTGAAAAGGTATCCTGATAGTCAATACCTTCGCGCTGACTATAACCTTTTGCTACCAACCTTGCCTTATAGGTCTTTACCTTGCCATCCGAACCCATTTTTCTTTTGTAGATCTATTTACACCCAATAGGTACTATACCTTCAGGCGGATCTACTAAGTCCATACTTGGTTGGAATGCATGGAGTTTATTTCTGACTTCATCGCATCCATCCATTTTTCGGAGTCGATGTCTAACATCGCTTCGTTGTAGGTCTTAGGATCATCACTATGATCTCTTTCTCCCATGAGGAACTCTTCCTCTATTTTCTCTGTAAGCATACCTAAGTATCTTTTAGGAGGATGGGAGATCATACTGGTTCTATGAAGTGGACGAGGTTCTTCATGTATTGGCTCAATGTGAATAGATTTACTAGGCTCAATTGCTCGTTGCTCTTCAGATACTTTCTCTTCGAGCTCAATTTTTCTCCCACTGCCTCTATCAAGAATAAACTATTTTTTCAAGAAGATGGCATGTCGGCTCACAAATACTTTGTGATCCTCTGGGATGTAAAAATTATATCCTAACGACTCTTTAAGATATCCAATGAAACGAGCACCAATTGTCCTAGCCTCTAACTTGTCCGCCTGTTATCGCTTGACTTGGGCCGGACATCCCCAAATCTTGAGATAACCAAGACTTGGTTTCTTACTATGCCATATCTCATATGGTGTGGTAGGAATGGACTTAGAGGAAACTCTATTCAATATGTAGATAGCTGTAAGTAGGGCATCTCCCCACAAGAATAAAGGTAATTCAGTAAAGCTCATCATGAACCTGACCATATCCAATAGGGTCTGATTCCTCCTTTCTGACACTCCGTTGGTTGAGGTGTTCCAGGAGGTATCCATTGTGAAACTATACCATTTTGTTTGATATAATCTCGAAACTCTCCACTAAGGTATTCTCCCTCTCGATCTGATCGAAGAACCTTAATGAGTTTTTCTGTCTGCTTTTCTACTTCAAATCTGAATTCTTTGAACCTTTCAAATGCTTCAGATTTATATCTCATAAGATAGACATAACCATACCGTGAGAAATCATTGGTAAAAGTAATAAAGTAAAAAAATTGACCCCTAGCCTGCACATCGAATGGGCCACACATATCAGTGTGTACTAGGGCAAGTATTTCAGTGGACCTCTTCCCGTGTCCTACAAAGGGTAATTTGACCATTTTTTCTTGAAGACAGGATTCATAAATCGGATATGACTCAGAAGTCAACGAACTCAAAAGCCAATGTTTCTCTAATTTGTTAATTCACAGATACGTTCACAGATACATACATATGTAAGTGATAGAGACCGTCAATCATAAAACCACGTCCAAACAGTTTATTTCGCAAATAATGGAAACGCAGTCTTTATTGAAATTGAATTCATAATGTTCCTATGCCAGACAAGATACAGAAATCAGATTTCTGCTAGCACTAGGTACAAAATAACAATCTCTAAGTATCAAACTAAATCCTGACGGTAAATGCAAAGAAAATGTGCCCACAGCAACAGTAGCAACCCTTGCTCCATTGCCAACCCGTAGGGTTACCGTACCTTCCGTAAGCCTCCTACTTTCCTTTAGACCCTACATGGTAGTGCACAAGTGAATACTACAACCAGAGTCTGTAACCCAAATGGAAATAGAAGAAACCGTTAGATTAGTTTCAATAATGAGCATATTAGACATACCTTCAGAAGGCATGTCACCCTTCTTGCTCTTTATATTTTTCATGTAGATAGGACAGTTCCTCTTCCAATGGCCGTCTTTATTGCAATGGAAACAATTTTCTTTGGGTTCGGCCTTCTTCTTAGGAACTTCTTTCTTTGGCTTTTTTTCGGTCTTCTGCTTCTTCGCATACTTCTTCTTCTTCCCAGTAGACTTTCTCTTAAAAGTAGAAGCTAACTCAACAATGAGAACTGTGCCCCTTGAACCTTTCAAGGCTCCCTCAGTTGTCACCAACATATTCAACAATTCAAGTTTGGTGCATTCAATTTTATTCATATGATAGTTTACAATAAACTGCCCATATGAAGATGGCAATGACTGTAGGATCAAATCCGTTTGCAAATCCTTGTGCATGGTCATACCAAGCTTCTCAAGCTCCTCAAGATCCTTGATCATGATCAAACCATGTTCATGGACGAACTGCCCATCGCATCTTGGCTTTGAAGAGCCGCTTAGACACTTCAAACCTCGTTGTGCGACTCTGTTCACTATATAACTCTCGTAGGTGATCAAGTATGTCCTTAGTCTTCATACTCTCATGCTGGCATTGCAATTCGTTGGACATAGATGCCAAAATGTAGCACCTAACCTTATTGTCGTCATCTAACTATTTTCGTGCGTCTCACACTGCTCATTGGTTGCACAGGCTGGTAACACCGGGAGTTCATGGTCAAGGAAGGACATAAGCTATCTTTTCACAACTCAAGACAATCTTCAAGTTGCGGAGCCAATCTTTATAGTTTGGTCCGGTCAACCTATTATTATCTAGAATTCGAACTATCAGGTTGGAAGCCATTGACATCTGCAGAGAGTAAAGATTCTAATTAGAAATTTGTATTTGACATTAATTTGTTTTAGGAACCTTTAAAACAAAATTGGATCAAATCCTTCCACTATTTCTCGGATCTCTCACACTCCCCTGGTAAAGATACGAAAATCTGCAACTTAGGGTTTCGAGTGGGGTGCTGCGGTCCCACCAATCTACATGTTACCTCATCTAATAATTATTGGAGATACATAGACGATGAGTGTACAACTCTTGTACAATGCTTCGTAAGCATATTGAGCTAACCTGGTCTCCAAGTCATAAGAACCTTACCTAACAGTTATTGGACCCGTTTCTTGGTTAAGTCAGACCCACCGTATATCCCGCAAAAAAAGCTATGATTGGATCCTCACCTAACAGTTATTGGAGCCCAACCCCATCCTTACCCCACAATATCTCATGTTAATAGAGAGGTCCAATCCTCCGATGCAACTAGCCCACTGTATCCAGTCGAGACTAATCAACGCTGAAAAGATCTTAGCAACTCTACTATGGTGGAAGACCAATCGACTTAATATTAGGTAATCAGATCTTAGTGGTTCCAACTTTGAGCTTTCCATAGGAGGTAATCGATCAATTGGCCAGGTAAGCAGGTGAGAGGCTCCCCTTACTTAGAGAGTAAGGTCCTAATTAAGTAACCACCTTTGAGCTTTCCTAGACACCAATTAGATCAATTAATCAAATATGGCTAGCTCAATGTATCATTCACTCTCGATTGATTTAGGAAGGTTTTAGGTCTCTTGGAATTTACATCTAATGTAACCATCTACCCCATACCATATGTCATTCGATTTACATCTTATGTAAATATCACATTGGTTCAGGTTTACATCCAATGTAATTATGAAACCCTTTCATATATTATGTGATTACATCTTATGTAAATGACATAATTGTTTCAGTTTACATCTTATGTAAATATCCTATTGTTTAAGGATTTTATTTACATCTCATGCAAATAAATTTTGTTTAACTAATACATACATCTCATGTATACATTATTTTAAACATAACCTTAAATAAGTATGAACATTATGATTACCACATGCATTTCATGTATATTTTTCAGATCTGAAAACTTTTAATCTATTATGCTTTCTCTGAATTTCAGATCATGTATTACTTGATTTCAAACATTGTAATCTAATTGCAATTCTAAAACAATTTGCAAAATCAAAGCAAATAAAAATCTGCATGCTAAAAATTTCAACAACTTAAAATTTTAGCACGCAGAAAATCAGATTAAAAACGTGGTAATCAGTCCTTAAGTCCTAATCATGCTCCCTAGAACCATGGCTCTAATGCCACTGCTGAGTTACGCCTTGTTTGATGCGACGTTCGCAGCGGAATTCGAACGGGATGTCGTTCATCGTATGAATGCGCCTCGGATCGTAGAATTCAAAAAATTTCTGGATCCAAATCTAGAAGATCTTTGAACTCATTAGGAAGGAAAGATTAGGATCTGAGGAGGGTTGATTAAGATTTATAAAACTGAAACAAAAATCAGAAGTTTTAGATTTGAAGATCTCATCTTCAAAAATTCTGCAGGTGTAGAACACCGCAGCCTGATGATCTATTCTAGGTTCCTATTTCAGCCGCACAATTATCCGGCCTCTACAGGTATCTACACGAGGATCTAATCATCTGAGAATAGGTTTTACCGGAGTGCTATCTCCTTGCAAAGACCTCTCATGACTATCATAAGTTGAAAGAAATTTTGGAACATACCTCTTTGAAGAAGAACGCTTTCTTCTTCAACCTTGCTCGCAATTAAGAAAGAGGAGGAGGTAGCTTTGCACGTGAATCTTCCTAACCTTGATGCCGTGGAAGAAGAGGAAGAAGAAGCCCTCTTTCAGCCGTGGACAAGGAGGAAAGGAAGAAGCTTGACGTGGGAGGAAGAACTCTTTCTTCCTTGGGCTGAATTGATCTCTCTTCCTTGATCCTTCTTCTTCTTTGCTTTCCAACACCTTGGAGGAAGAAGAAAGGGGATCCTTCACCTTGCTGCCGTGAGGAGAAGGGATCTCCTTTTGCTGCTGTGGGAAGGGAAGAGGAAAAGAGAAAGGAAAGCATGGAGAGAAAGAGGAGAGAATTAATTCATAATGTCTTCCTTGCTTCCTTTTATAGATTGGGTTTAGGGCTTCTCCTAATCTTATTAGGAGTATGGGACTATAACCCACCCTTGGATAATGCCAAGTGTCCAATCCTTGTGCTCATAGATGCATGACATGTGTCCACTTAATCAATTGAATTAATTTTCTAATCACATTAGGACTTCTAAATCTCATTAGGAGAATTAATTGATTTGGAAGCATGCATCCTACAACGCCATGTGGACTTTAAAGTCCGCATATGTGAACACGACTTAGGTCATATTCATCCAATGACGACATGTGGTCTTTAAAATCCGCACAAATCTTAGTTTAATCAAATTGACCCAATCATGAACCCACCAATTTGATTTGGCTCATTAAATCAGCCTAATTGCAATCCAATTGCAATCAATTCCACTTATTCTTCTTCCCATTAACTCATTAACACTTAGTGGGTTAATTCAATCACCAATCATATTGATGATTAATTTCTATTGTGATTTCAAATTATAATTATGATAGTCTGACTAATTAAATTCTCTATGTGTGTAATCCCGTAGGTTCTATTCTGACTGGTAGTGAGATATATTGAGATCTCCATCTCAATATCACTGAAACTTCTTTCAGTGGACTGAAACGATTTTCAATTCTACTCTCAAGGTTCACTGATCACCAAGTGAATGCCTTCGAGTCTCACAATCCACCAGTGACACCTAGCAGTAATGTGGTGGCAACCCAGCAGAATGGAATGTCTGAACCTCTAGGTGCATTTAGCGTATGATACAGTCCCTCTATCATGGATCCCGATGTTATGGAGGTTATGGATATCTCGTCAAACCCCATCGTCCGTCATATGTCAAATTTATACGACTTCTAGTTCGAGATATAGAAAACTCTTTTTCCAAAATACCTGGCCAAGAATTTATCGAACTCAGTCTCTTAAATCACATAGGATCACTCCTAATCTATCAAGGTTGATAAATCCCATCTAGATGCAACCCTATTCCAAAATGAACTTACTGTAGCCAATCCGCACTACAGTTCTTTGGCCATTTGAGAATCTTGAAAAAAGGAAGACATCGCTCTGCCAACCTCGAGATAAAACTCCCCAAGGCCGCAACTCATCCAGCAAGCCGTTGTACTTCTTTGACCATCTTTGGTGGTGCCATCTCCTGCAGTGCTCGGATTTTTTCTGAGTTCGCTTCGATCCCGCGTTGAGTTACCACGAAATCGAGGAACTTGCCTGAGATAACTCCAAAGGCACACTTCGTGGGGTTGAGCTTCATCTGATACTTCCTAGGAGTGGAAAATGCTTTGTCGAGGTCAGCTATGTGATGTTCGGCCGTCTGGCTTTTCACCAATATGTCATCCACATAGACCTCCATGTTCCGGCCTATCTGGTCCTTGAAGACCTTGCTGACCAGCCTTTGGTAAGTTTCCCCCAATGTTCTTCAACCCGAATGGCATCACCCTGTAGCAATAGAGGCCTTTGTCAGTTATAAAGGCAGTCTTTTTCTCATCTTCGGGCACCATTCGGATCTGATTGTACCCCGAGAAGGTATCCATGAACGTCAGCAACTGGTGTCCTGAGGTAGAATCAACAAGCTGGTAGATCCTGAGGAGTGGCAAACTATTTTTCAGGCAGGTCTTGTTCATGTCGGTGTAGTCCACACACATATGCCACTTTCCATTAGTTTTTTCACGAGGACCACGTTGGTGAGCCAGTCCGGATAGGTGACCTCTCTGATAAGCCGACCTCAAGAAGTTTGTCCACCTCCTCGACCACCGCTTGCTGTCGTTCTGGTGCAAAGCTCCATTTTTTCTGTCACAGGCTTGTAGGTTGGGCTCACCTAGAGTCGGTGAACCATAACTTCAGGATTTATTCCTGGCATGTCAGTGGGCGACCAGGCGAATACATCGGTATTGGCTTGGAGAAATTCGATCATGCAGTCTAGCTCATGAGGGCTTAGGCTGGAGTCAACCTGTACGGTTTGATACGGGCGGTCCTCTCTTAAGGAGATTTGAAGTAGGAGCTCCCCAGGCTCTGCTCGTTACTTTCTAGGCTCGTCCCGCACTTCCAGGGTCTCGATAGGTAGTGCCAAGGTCGGGACTTAGACTGATGTTTTAGCTAGTTATTTTGCTTTAAGGGTCGCCATGTAGCATTGTTTGGCCGTTGCTTGGTCCCCTCGAACTTCACCGACTCCCCGTTCGGTGGGGAACCACATGAGCAGATGGTAGGTTGAAACTATGGCCCAGAGAGCATTGAGTCCAGGTCGGCCGAGAATAGCATTGTAGACTAAGGCCACCCGGACTACTAGGAAGTCCGTTTTCACAGTACTCGCTCTGGAGGCGAGCCCGGCCGTGACAGGTAGGCTAACAATTCCTTCAACCAGGACTGAATCCCCAGAGAACCCGACCAGTGGTGTGTTCATTCCCTAGAGTTGATCATTTGTCATTCCCATTTTTTGGAAAGCATCATAGAATAATACGTTTGCAGAGCTTCCATTATCAACTAAAACACGTTTTATATCAAACTTATTCATAACAAGGGAGATAACCACAACATCATCATGGGGAGTTTCAACTCCTTTTAAGTCTTCATCCGAGAACGAGATAGCTTCTGTCATGTGCTGACGCTTCAAGGGGGCTTCCTTCTCAGCAGGTTCTTTAGCCGAGCTTCCTTTGGCAGAGCCCCCTCCTATGGCGTTGATAGTGCCAGCAATGGGTCTGTTATTGTTTTGATATTCAGGTGGCATGGCGTTCTCCACTGGTTCTCCTTCATCACGCCGGTTTCGTACAAATTGGTTGAGCATCCCACAATGGATAAGTGCTTCAATCTCGTCTCGGAGTCGGAAGCACTCCTCTGTGTCGTGGTCGTGATCTTGATGAAAGCGATAGTACTTCCTAGAGCATTGCCGAGCTTCCGACTCTCGCATCGGTGGTGGAGGTCGAAGATAGCCTCGGCCTTCTATCTCCATGACGATCTCGGCTTGAGTAGTGGTGAGGGAAGTATAGTTTCCGTACCTCCTTGGTGGCGTTCTCGATCGAGGCGGAGATCTCGGTCGGGGCTACAACCTCAGACGAGATGGGCTCCTCAATCGAGGCAAATTTTTTTCTCGGCGGGGCGACCGACTTCTTGGGCGGCCGCGCTCCTCGCAACGCCTTTTCTGCGCCTTTGAGGGTCGTTCGGCGGCGTCTCACCGAGAGGCCGTGGCCTCTTCAGCCTTTACATATTTGTGAGCTCAGGCCAGCATCTCCATGAAATTGGCAAAAAAATTCTTCTCAATGGAGAAGAGAAACTTATAGGACCGAGCTCCCCGTTTTCAATGCTGACATGGCGATTGATTGATCGAGATCGCAGACCTCCCAAGTAGCGGCGGTGAAGTGATCGATGTAGTATTTCAGAAATTCTTCCTCCTTTTACTTGATATCCAGAAGAGAATCCGATGTTCGTCGTTGACGCCGGCTAGCAGCAAAATTGGCTGCAAACTGCCTGCCCAGCTGCTCAAAGGAAGAACAAGGTGTTCGGCTTCAGCCCGAAGAACCAATGTCGAGCCATTCCTCGGAGGGCTGTGGGGAAGGCCTTGCATAGTAGAGCCTCCGAGGATCCTTGCAGTGCCATGAGGGCTCTGTAACTCTCCAAATGATCCAGTGGATCAGTTGTCCCATTATATGGCTCTATTTGGGGCATCTTGAATCTCGATGGAATTGGTTCATCCTGATTAGGTAGGAGAAAGGTGACTTGGTGGTAAAATCAGGGTCGCCCTCACGCCTTACCCTTTGGTCCTAGAGCGCCTCGATTTGCCACTCGAATTCTTCGACCTTATTGTCGAGTTCTCCGCCTTGAGAAGTCGCCGTATTGGTCCGTCCTGGTACTGACTGACCCGGGTCGATCTGGCTTCAGAAGGCTGCGGCCTTCTATCCTGGTGACTCCTTGACGGCTCCCCCCGAGGGGACGCCCAGGAAGAATCCTGGTGACGACGTCGTTCCCCATTATTGATCCTTAAAGAGCAATGGCGGGGATTACGGCCTCGGGACACAGGCCCATCTGGAGGGAGTGCCGATCGAGTGTGAACTCGTGGAGGCGGCACAAGAGGGGCCTCCACTTGTTGCAGGCTTTGGACTGCTGTGGCTAGCGCTTGGACTTGCTGCACCAGCACGTCGAATTGTTCAGGTTGGATCTACGGAACTTGATCTGCTGGAGGCCTCGGTGGTGGATTCTGGACCGAGCGGCTTGGGCTTGGTGCGCGATGTCTGGAGGCATTAGAAGCCCCTCTACTCCTTAGTCTCATGATCATGACTTGTTCCCTTCCTCTAGCGCCAACTGTTGTTGAAAATCAGATCCGGGGGTGACCGCAAACCAGGAGGAGGAGCTTCTGCTACAGTGCGGTGGCGGACGGCTATCTCCAGTGGACCTGCAGGAAGCTTGGGCCGGGGGATCCAGCGAAAGCCCTCCGATGCTTAAGTTAGAGAGAGATTTTTAGATATTTTAATAGAGAGATCTTTTCTAGCGAGGGGAGAAGATGCCTCTCTCCCTGGAGTCCTTCCTTCTTTATAGGAAGGGATGTAGCGGTTACTCGCAATTGGATGCGATTGCGCAAATCTTGGGTTAAATGAATTACCTTAGAGGGCACGAAATTTCAGGCTAGCTAGCAATCGGTTGAGATTGCAAGGATTCAAATGTTGACAGCTGTTGTGGCGGAGTCTGCAGGATTTGATCCCGAATATGGAGGATTAGGTGACCCATTCTTTAGGCAGACGCTCCGATTTAGTGACCAGCTTGACTGTTGGTGGAGTTGGGGTCGGTCTCAGCTTCTGACTTGGTCTTCTTTGGCCTCGAGGTCAATCGGGCCTTGCTCAGCCGAGACCATGCTTATCAAGATCATGCCTGCCGAAGTCATGCTTGTCGGGGCCATGCTTGCCGAGATCACACCTGCCGAGGTCATACTTGCCAAGGTCATGCCTGCCATCGGACTCGAGTGCTTTAAATCATGTGTTAGGTGATCCACTTTTCCCTCCATCAGATCCTAATTAGATTAGAATTCATATGAATCAATTTGGAGGATACATTGGGTCCTAATTGGATTAGGATTCAATTAATCAAGAGGGACCACATGTTTCCTAATTGGATTAGAAAATTTAAGCATGAAAGGAAGGGAGTATCCCTTCCTTCATGCAGGCCAAAATAAGGGAGAAAATAAGGAGGGTGCCCAAAGGAAGGAGGGGTGTCCCCCTCCTTTCCTTCTTTGGTTCCATACGCCACAAGAGGAGGGGCGTCCGCCCTCCTCCTCTTGGCTTAACACATGGCGCAAGAAGAGGCTTTGTTGCTTCTCCTTGATTATCTCCAATCCCTTTTAAGTAAGGGGTGTGGAAGAATTAAGTAAGAGGTGTGGAAGAATTAAGTAAGAGATGTGGAAGAATTAGGAGTGGTGAAACAAGAAAAGATTTGGAGAAATATTTTTCTTGTTTTGCCAAGGTATAAGATGCCTATAAAAGGAGGGGTGGCATGAGGGCTTAGGGGCATTGGAGATCCCTTGATTCAGCCGCCCACCCCCTTCCTCCTTCTCCTTCCAGGCGTGAGCAGAAAAGGGAGAAGAAGTAGAGCCGACGTCTTCTTCCTCTTCCTCCTTCTTCTCAAAGCAGTTAAGGAATTGATTGAAAGAGAGAGAAAATCAGCCATCAAGAAAAGATCTCTGTAAGGGAGCTAGCACTTCGGTGAGATCAAGATTTTTGGAGCGATCTACCTCATATGGATACATGTAGAGGCCGGATATTTGTGCGGCTTCAAGCGAACCGAATCATCGATCATCAGATAGCGGTAAAAATCTACCCACTCAAAGGTAAAGATAGGATCTTTACAATTCTGAATTTTAAGATCTGAAAGTAATCAAGTTAGTAATTTAAATCTTTCCTTAAGATTTCATTATTTTCTAAGTTAGAGAGCTCAGAATTTTTTTGAAATCTACATTCCCTAAGACGTTCATAAGATGAACGACCCCGCGCATTTATTTCCGCTGCGATCGTTGCAACGCGTGCGGTGGTAACCCGACAACAACCTCGGTCGTAGCATTAGCCAATCCTTTATATATTAGCCCAATTGTTGATTGTATAAATTTGCAAAAATTTTCAAGATCATGCAGCCAAATATTCAAAAGATCACCAAATAATATTCAAAGAATTATCAAAAATATTTTTGGAATCTTCTATTGCATATTTTCTATTAAAGGATTACCGTATTTGCAGATTTTTAAGATCATATAGGATTCCCAGAGTATATTTTTGGAATCTATTACTATGCATTTCCATCCTTGTATGTATTAATCATTATGAGCAGTTGCACAAAAATATTATGAAACAATACATAAATCTCCACACCGAAGAAGACTCTGGTTTTCTTTTCTTCATGGTATATATTCTTTGGTGATCTTTTGAATATTGGCTGCATGAAGATTTTTTAAAAATTTAGACGGTCAACAACTGAGCTAATAATTTTAATAAATATATGGGTGGCCTGGCCTCCTTTATATTAAAAACAAAAAATGAGAAGGCTAGTCTTGTTGAAGAAATTTGGAAGCATGGTGGAGGGCCCTTGTTACATATCGCTATAGAAAATTAGCACGTTTATTTTCTATTTGATACCTTGTAGGACGAGATCTTCAGCATTTACACTTCGGGTCACTGGATCTGTGTTAAAGGGTTTACCCTTTTCTTTTTCTAATCTTTTTCCTCCTCTCTTGCACTCGGGTGTTTTCTTCCCTTACTCTTCACCTATGCTCAAGTTAACATCCTCTGGCTGCATTTGCATAGTTTTTTTTTTTTTTTTGGTAAAAGCGGTTACTCATTTCATATAGCTCTAACGTGAGTACAACCTGCTAAATCGCGGGAAAGTAAAAGATGCAAAAAAGGGTGAACATCAGAAGCAGACGTCCAAGTAAAATCCCCGGAATGCCGAGCAACATAAGAGGCGACCCAGTCTGCAGCCCTGTTCGCCTTCCTGAACACATGTCCTATCTGAACCTCGCCCAACAGCAGCACCACCCTACGGATCTCCCGGATGAGGGGGTGACCATCCCCAAACCGGTCCGCCCCTCGGAGCCAGTCGATAACCACGGATGAATCTCCCTCAAGGCAGACCCGCTCCACACCAAGTACCTGCCACGCATAGGATATACCCTCCCAGGCTGCCTGCAGCTCTGCCCCAACCACTGTAAGTCCTGGCGTGCGCCTCCCTCCTGCTGCTATCAACCTGCCAAGGTGGTCCCTAATCACAAATCCAACCCCTCCAGCTGCACCATCCACTGACCGACTGCCGTCGAAATTTACTTTGAGATAGTCAAGGGGTGGGGGTACCCAAGAAACAAGGGCAAACCGGGGCGTTGAAGCAGCGTGGAGAGTACCCCAGGTGTCCCTGACTATCTCAGAAGAGAATCGAACGGTAGCCACTATAACCTCCCTCGCATATAGCGCAGCTCTATCCACCACCCTCCTCGGGGACAACCTGCTCCCCTCAAATAGGTCGGCATTCCTGTCCAACCAAATGTGGTAGGACAGATATGCCATCAAAATCCCTGCCTCTGTACATCGGGGACTCTGTATGGAAGCTCTCAGCATCTGAATCATATCCTGCACAGAGACTATCGAGTCGGGTAGTAGGACCGATGACCTCCTCCATATCTCTCTGGCTCTGGGACACTGCAAAAGAACATGCTCAGTCATCTCCTCAACATCTGCACACTCCTCACAATACTGAGAGACCACCATGCCACGCCGGGCTAACAAGCTCCTCGTAGGAAGGCAGCCCCAGGCCACCTTCCAAATGAATAACGCCACTCGCGGGTGAATCCGCAACCTCCATATCCAACCACCCTCAATCTGACGAGCGGGCTCCCTACCGATCAATGCACGAAGATCACTGGCACGCACCCGCGTCCGTCCAGTCGGGACCCATACTAGCCTATCGGCCCCCCCACCACCGAAAATCGGAAGAGACAGAACCGACTCCGCCAGCTGCTCCCCAAAGACCTCCCGGATCATCTCCTCCCTCCATCGACCCCCCTCTGCGGTCAACAGCTCGCTAACTCTGCACCCCGCTAACCTCGACAAATCCACCATGGTTGGTATGCGACAAATCAGCAACTCGGTCACCCAGCTATCCTCCAGCACATCAATAGACCGGCCGTCCCCTATGGTCCATCTAATCTCTGGAAGCACCACCCCTGCTCTAGTGCAAATCTCCCTCCAAATCGGTGAATGGCGTCGACCAGCTCGCACCCCAGTAGCCAAGGTACCATACTTGGCCCTCATCAGTGAGGACCACATACTCTCGGGCTCAAGCACAAATCTAACTGCATGTCTAGCCGCTAGGGCCTCCCGCATCGCCACCAGGGACTGCACCCCCAGACCTCCGTGGCTAATCGGCTGGCACACAACATCCCACGCCATCAAGTGGACTCCCCCTCTACCACTGCACCTCCCCCAAATGAAGTTCCTGAATAGCTGCTCAAGGGACCTCAGGACTGTAACTGAAATGAGAGTATTAGAAAGTAGATAGATGGGAACCGAGGTAAGAACTGATTGGACCAGAGTGATCCTACCCATCATAGAAAGTGTATGCATCTGCCACCCCTCTAGTCTGCGTCTGATACTGAGCTCCAGAGAGGTACAGTCCCTCCGCCGCAGCCGCTGACCGGAGAGCGGGACCCCCAAATATGTCATCATGCCCTCCTGCTCTCGCACCCCCAGGATCTCCACTATAGCCCGTCTCTCCGCTACTCTGGTCTTCGGACTGAAAGTAATAGCTGACTTGATCAGATTGACCCGCTGTCCCGATGCTGCACAGTAATCCCGCATTATCTGACAAATAACTCGGGCCGTCTGCCGTGACGACCTAGCCAGGAGCAAACAATCATCAGCAAACAACAAGTGGGAGATCGGATGAGCCCTCACCATCGGCCTATAAACCTCCAGCTCCTGAGAGGCCACTGCCCGTCGTAGGGCTCTAGATAATGCATCTGAGCACATAATGAATAATAGGGGAGAAAGGGGGCACCCCTGACGCAACCCCCCTGACGACACAAAGAAACGAGACGGCGTCCCGTTTACCAAGATAGCAAAGGACGGGGCACGCACACAACCCATCACCCATCTGATCCACAGCTCAGGAAATCCGAATCCCTGCAAGGACTGCTGTAAGAAATCCCACCTCACCCTATCATAGGCCCTCTCCATATCAAGTTTGATCCCCATAAAACTCCTCCTCACCGGAGCCCTACCAAGATCAAACATAAACTCCTGGGCAATAAGCACATTGTCAGATATACTCCGCCCCTCCAAAAAAGCCCTCTGCTCCAGGCTAATAAGCCTAGGAAGAACATCCTCAATCTGACGGCGAGTATCTTCGCCGTAGCCTTGTACAAGGTCGTACAAAGGCTGATCGGACGAAAGTGACTCGGCCCCGTGGCATCCTGCCGCTTCGGTATCAAGGTAATAAAAATCCTCTGCCAATCTGCTGCCATCACTGCTGTACGAAAGAACTGCTGTATAGCCGCCGTCACATCTCGACCTACTATCATCCAATATCTCTGAAAAAATAAGGGTGGGAATCCGTCCGGCCCTGGAGCCTTGTCCCCCGCGAGGGACCTCACTGCCTCTCTGACCTCCTCCTCCGAAACCGGTCTGATCAATGCTACTGTCTCCCCCTCTGACACCCCAACTGAAGGCGAAAGTGTGTCCGATAGGCTCCCACCTGTAGGTTGCATTTGCATAGATTCGGTGACCCTGAGTAGATGAAGTCATGAACGGAATAAATTATTGCATTATTGACTTTAATTGATTTAGCTTTATTGGCGAACAGCATTTGGAAAGGAGGCATAATCTAGGAATTGTTATACCGGTGAAACGTTCTTATGAGAGACATGACTACTTCAGAGAAAGCTGTCGCTGTTCCTTGGCATAAAGGTATCTTTTATGCCTACTCCTTTTCTTTCTTATAGAGAAAAAACTTACCATTTATAAGTTATTCTAAAATGGTGTTATTGGCATAAATTACAGCATAACTATTCTCGTAGGCATACTTTTATTGTTCTTTTTTTCTTATTTTCCAACCAAACGGGCCCTACGTTTTATACTGTTTGATTAGGAGAAGCTCAGGCAGGTCTGCTGACACAAAAAAGTTACTGCTTAAGAATCAGCCAAGTCAATTGCCAAAACTCCACAGGCAAGACAAAGTTGAGGTAGAGATCTCGATCAACCAATCACAGTCATTCCTGATCTTGGAGGGTCAAGCGTTGAGTCGGCAATGAAGATAGGGATTTAACAAATAATAATGTCCGATAAGATCGTCCTGCAGGCATCCTCTTCAGAAAATACAGTAAAACAAATAAACTTTATGTTCAAGTAATCTAGCGAACATGGGCTAGAATAAGATAGCGACACACATCTAGGACTGGATTTTCCTAGATGTGTTGGGATCTGACTTATTAAAAGAGTCTACAATTGGGATAACTGTAAATCTAGAAATGACTCTCTCTAAGCACATAATGCACTTAGGGACCTTGGTGAAAAACTAGAATCCTTTCCACCCTATCATGCCCTACAATATGATAATCATAAGATCCTTTGTTTTTTGACCATTAAGTAGCCTATGATTTTACTATTTCGTGTCCGTTATAGTGTTATAGCAGTTGTTAAGTATTAGTATTTTTCATGCGCCATACACGAAGCCAGTGATGGAAAGACAGGAGAGAACGAAATGACGATCGAAGTCTTGAGAGGATTTTTTTTTTCTTATACAGTAAATGTGTTGAGAAAATAGGACAAAAAATGCAGCATTTAAACTACCTGATATTGGAAATAAAGAAATAAAATGAATCGAACCATGGGATGGAACTGAAATTAGAGAATTCCAATTATAATAGTAGGATACAAAAGATGAAACTCACTAACTAGATTCATAATTGGTTCAAGTTGTTTTCACATTCCATCATCTTGAAATGAGGTTTACCAATCTTAGCCAATAACCATAAAATTTTCCCGATTTGTTTAATTTTCATTTATCATCAAAGTTTATAACCATAACCACAAGCATGGAGCCTTGATGGAACCATCTGAAATCAATTTTTCACTATCAGCTTCTGTAAACCAAAGAAGAGATGAACAGGAAAATTTAAATGCACAAGAGAACACATTTTCCTAATATTCATGTAAAAGATTAGCGGTCGGACAAGTGATGAACAAATTCACAATTGTCAAGAACATCTAACTTGCTAGAAAGAATTCCAGTGGGTGATGAAGTTAAATTCACCTGACAAAGATCGATGGCAGAAGACCAAAGACTTTATCCCCTGAGACGAAGGTAAGAAAACTGCATGCTATTCCAGAATTGATCGTTTTTAGCATTCCCACAGTAATAAAACGAGGGTCTAGCATGTCACACAATATCATGAAGTCGTCACTAAGTTTCATTTGATGAGTAGTTGAATATCACTATAAAGCTTCTTAAACAGATCATATGTGCAATGGAGAGAGAAATATTCCAGTGAGTTAACTGCTCTCAAGGGCCTGAGACAGGAAGCAATGCAGTTAAATAAGGAAATAACCCTATTACAATAAAGACAAACTTAGTTCTTGGGATAACTAGAGAAATAGCAACAATATAATAAGAAAATAATAATAAGAACTCTCTCCACACAGAGAGCTTGGACCCTCCAAAGAGCTGCACCAACATAATTATTTCTTTTCTCTTTTTAAATTTATAAACCAAGCAGACCCTCACCAATCTGCTTTGGAAACGTGGATCAAAGCAAGGGTGTTGTCGGAGCGACCTATTGAGGTTTTGGGAGATATACAGCAGACCCTCACCAATCTGCTTTACACAGCTAAGTAGCAGTAATAGTACAAAGGAAACAACAGCAAAGAAATGAATGTTTGGAAAGATCACACGTGCAACTAACATAAGAAATTCGCATCATCACATTTCTCCTTTACCTTGCATTGGTCCGCATGAGCTATTCACTAAACAAATTACAACCCTAGGAAGGCACATTGCTTTCTTGCATGCTCTGGAATCAACTTGGCTACTATCTCCGTTGGAACTCCCTTCAACTCTGCTCATCATGATAAATTGTAGCTAATAAGCAACGATGATAATTTAAAGGGCAAAAAGCTATGCAAATATGGAACAGCATTCACAACTACAAGGAAAAATCACCTCATTCAGTACTTACCATGAGGCTTGAAGTTAAAGAGTGGAGGTAGAAACCGACCATTTGGCAGACGGGTGTTTGGGTCCCTAAGCTCATCAAAGAACGGGTGAATTAATGCCTCCAGCTGCATTGCATATAGATAGTCAAGTTAGCATCCAAACCATGATATCACAAAGATAATAGGCCCTTTGGCATATAAGTTACAAAGAATGTCTTGGATAAACTCACAGCTGTGCTTCGTAAGTTTGGGGAGTACTGAAGAAGCCTCGAGACGAGGTCCACTGCTTCAGGTGGCATTCTTTTGTGGAAGACCTGATTTGGATAAGATTTGCTTACACTTTTAGTAGGAGACAACTCAAAGAAAACAGGAGAAAGTCAAAAAAGGCGGTAACAAGCAAGGAAAATGATCATGCCTTATGCCAAGGGTGAGCCTTGATCTGTGGAAATTTGAACTCTGTGTAGTTTGGATTCATACATTTAATTTCTTCTCTCGTTGGTGTACCCAAAATCTGCAATAGAATAATAGCCATATTAAGAAAGAGAGGATCGATCAGGATTTGTTTTGTTAGCACCAATTTACAAGAAGCAATAAGCAAGAGCAGTCAAGTCACCTTAATAATTTCAACAAGTTGATCAATTCCACTCTCACCAGGAAAGAGAGGCTGTTCAGGCAAAAAGATTGATAATTTTGCACATAAGTTTGATTTTTTTTTTTTTAATTCTGGACTGATATATTTAAGAATATTAAGTTGATTTGAAAGTCTACCTGCTCCAAAAGGAGTTCAGCAAGAACACAGCCAGCAGACCAAATGTCAATTGCTGTTGTATACTCGGTGGCACCAAATATAAGCTCCGGAGCTCTATAGTACCTCGAACAGATGTATGATATATTTGGTTCCCCTTTCACCTGTTGAAACCCAAATATATGGATAATAATCAAGCAAAATTAGTCAGCAAGTCAACGTCAAATCCAATTCCAAGGAGGAAAACATACCAAAACTTTTGCACTTCCAAAGTCGCAGAGTTTCAGCTGGTGTGTATGTGGGTTGACCTGTTACAGAAAGGATGGTTAGTTGCATTTCTATAGAAGACCTATACAAGAATTGATATATGAGTAAGAAGACAATAGGAAAAACAAATAATAAAAACTGCACATGTATTTACGAATGTACAATATCAGAGCAGTCATCGGCCATTTCGCATGAAACATGCATAACTGATATCAACCTAAACTTCACATGTATCCCCCCTTCTTTTTTTCAGTTATCAACATGAGACTCGTGCTACCAATACAAAAGATGCATATATTCCAAATTCATTTCAAGAATATCCTGAGCATACCAGAAGATTTTGAGGCTTGATGTCTCTGTGGCACACTCCAATGCTTCCACGAATATAAGCCAATGCTCTACAAATCTGTAATATACTGAAAAAGAATGAGTATTTGCACCTCATGAAAATTTTCTAAATAGATTCCACAGATTGGGCTGACATGACATAAGGAACAACGAGGTAGAAGGTCATTCATGGAAATCTTTCAAGAGACAACAGAAAAATACAAAACTTTATCAGCAAAAAAAAAAAGACGCTTGACTCTTTTTTCTTTTTGCATTTAATATCCGCTGCAGATAATTAGCCATTGCACTGTACATAATCAATAAACCTCACAACCGAAAAAATTTTATAAACATAGAAATAATGCTGTAATATCAACTCATTCATACCTGGTACATGTAAAGTTTTACAAATATCAATGGCATCCGCTGATTCATCTTGTTGTAGTGTTTGATTACACGATGAAGATTCTCAGGTACATACTCAAGAACCAGGTTAAGGTATAGCTCATCCTTTTCAGTTGTTGAAAAGAAGCAATGCTTCAAACACACAACATTTGGATGGTCAAGCAGACGCATGGTTTGCAGCTCACGATTTTTGTACCTCTTATCCTGAAGAACCTTCTTTATTGCCACTGTTTCACCAGTCTCCAGACATTTTGCCTGAATATTAAAAACAATTCAAGAATGCCAAATTAGCATGGTTATCCCTAATCTGGTAACATAACCCATTGCTGACATGCAGAATTGCAGCATTGGAATCAAGATCGCATAGATGCACAGAAATGTGTAATTTGATACTGTTCTCATCAATCACAATAGACAACATTGTCCAGCTCAAGAGACCAAAAGACTAACCTGGAACACAACTCCAAATGATCCATGCCCTACAATACGCTCAGCCATGTAACTTATAGTCTGCCCAGTAAAAGAGTTAACTTTCATTATGAGAAAAATTCTTGTTTGTATACCATCCAATGAAGCAGATGTAAACAACTAAAAACAAAAACCAACAGCAGCATCATTTCTGCAAAAAAACTTTTATATAGAGTAACTCAAATCAACTAGGTAAATAAAACCTGACAAATTATTTGACAAAATTAGCAACAAAATTCCTTGGCAAAAACAAATGATCGCAAAAGTTCATATTTTATAGAGCTAATGATGACTATTGCACCTACCCGTTTTGGTTGGCCATTCCTACCACCAATAGTTGTTACAATTATATGACCTGTCTCTGTCCCATTCCCATCAATGACTGTAGCCTCGACTTCCTACAGAATAGCATCAAATTACATGAATTTCTTTCAAAAGTTGTTTGTTAGGAGAGAAACATAATGGATATGAACTGGTGTTTTCACTTACCTTATCATCTCTTATTTTCATATCATTCATTTCATCTGGCAACCTGTCCACAGCAATATTATTGCCGCTGGCGTTTTTCAGCCCAGATGAAAGTGTAATTCTTAGAGATGCCATCTGCTGCAGATAGAAATCTGAAGAACTAATTCAGTTTCTTATGTAAGCAACTTAGTGTCAATCCAAGCGGCCATTTACCTGTTCAAAAATAAAATAATAACGCATGTCAGCAAAGCTGGCAGAAAGTGTAAAACAGATAGCTGATTCTCCCTGATATTTATTAAGAAATTAAAAATAATTATAAAAAGTCTGAGATGCCCAAACATGCTCGTGTGCACACTCCCACTTGTACCTGCCCATCAGCAATGTGAAAATATAAAACAAGATAAGCACTCATCCACACAAGTGAGCATGATAAGCACCCATGCAGGGACATGGGCACATATGCACAGACAAAATAGAGAAAAAAGAAGTAAAGAAAGAAAAAAAAAGAAAGAAGGGAGAAGAAAAATAAGAATCATCGACAAAGCTATGCTTACAATGAGAAGTACCACATGGGAAGTCTAAGAAATGGAGAAGATAATAATGGAAGAACTCAAGAATTTGCCTTCTCAATGTTTAAAGCAGCCAATAGGCAACAGCTTGCAAAAGCTAGAAAAATGACAAGAACATTTTGCTTGGAAGCAGAATTGCAACAGATGCAACAATCAAAAAATATGAGAAGAAACATTTTTTTTTTATTTTTCATAGTGCAAAATCTAGCCAAAAAAAATCTTTTTATTCTTCAACAAGATTGCACCAGCTAGAAGTGTGACAAGAACATTTGCAGGGAGCAGCTTTGCCAAAAATATTAATTGCAACAGGCTTAAGATGAATAATTACCGGCATCTTGCAGCCTCCAAATTATGAACATCACCACTGGCCAAACAATGAGTCAGCATCTGCTACATGCAAAATTTCTGAAGTAAGAAATTTTTGCAGACTTACGCTTTTTCTCAGGAAATGTAAATTTTATAGTCGCAGTCAAAGCCATAACACTCAGTGTTCCATCGGTTTATATCTCCTAAATTTTTTTCTTTTTTACAATCCTGAAAATCACAGTGGATGACTGTGAGACCCAAGCTTTTTCCAGCCTCACGTGCGTTGCACGTGAGGGCACACGGTGAGGAGGTGGAGGGGGTCCATCCCGAAGAAGCCGGGATCCCCTATTTTAGGGCGTCCTCCTCTTCCCCTTTGAGACCACTCGAGGTAGAGCCGCCATGCCCGAGTTCTTCCTCCTCGGGCTGTCGGCCGAGAGAGAGAGAGAGAGAGAGCCATCAAAAAAAAAAACAGAGTTTCCTCCATTTGCCGCCGGATCTTCGCCGGGGCTGAGGTAAGGGTTTCCACCCTTCACTTCTTTGTTATACCATTTGAAAAAAAAGAAAGAAAGAAAGAAGAAGAGAGGGAAGAAGGAGAAGGCCGACCGCCGCGGGCTCTTCTTCTTCTCCCGTGCGCATGCCTCCTCCGTGGGAAGAAGAAGAGGGTCGGCCGTCGCGGGCACCGCCGGCCTCGATTTGGCCACTCCCAAGCTCGCCGACCTCCCTTCGCGGGAGAAGAAAGAAGAAGAAAGAAAAGGGGGGGCAGGAGAAGAAGTCGGGAGAAGAGAAGAGGAGGAGAAAGAAAAAAAAAAGAAGAAAGAAAGGGGGGAAGGAAGAAAGAAGTCGGGAGAAGATTCTGGAGAAGAAGAGAAGAAAAGAAAAAGAAAAGGGAAGGAAAGAAGAGAAAAAGAAAAAAAAAGAAAAGAAGGAAAAAGAAAAAAAAATGAATAAAGAGAGGAGGTGGTTTACGGGTATGAACCCGAACTCGGGGTGCTGGGCACTTCTGTAGGGTCAACCATTGGGAAAAATTAAAATTTAAGTTTTTGTATACATATATTGTGATGAATTTTAAAAGAAGAATATGATTTTTGGATATTAGGTTCTATGAGGAATTTGCGGAATTAATTGGATTTGTTGTGAATCGCGTTCGCAAGATAAGTAATGTAACCTCTTTACTAGATTTATCGACAAACTATATATATTTTACGAATCGAATTATTCGTGATTACGAATTTGATGCATGGGTTATATGTATATTTTTAGAATATTGTATGACTCTGATTGAACGTATTTGCTTCTGATTTGGATTGTATTTGATTGTTCTGACATTGTACCTTTCGGTTTGGAACACTGAAAATAATGTGAGAAAAGATAATAACATGAAATAGATTCAAACTCGCAGTTGGGCTATGTTGAAGATCCTGCCAATGGGGGCTAATACATTGGTACCACAAGAAGATTAGTCGGTGATATGACCCTGCCACAGGGAATATGTGGTCAGTTGAATCTGATAAATTGAAAGAAATTAAGATATAAACGATATTTGGTTTTGACACTGCATGTTTTCATGATTGAAAAATGAAATAGAGAACTAATTGAACTTCGACCTAACTATATTGAGGACCCCGCCAATGGAGGCAGATACGTTGGCAATTGACTGTCCTGAAGGACTCACCGCAAGAAGATTAGTCGGTGTTTATGACCCTGCCACAGAAAACATGTGGTCATAGTCCAGGATCGACAAGATGAATTGAATATGTGAAAGAATCTCGAAACCGTAAAAGGAATCTTAAGAATTTAAGAAATATTTGACTTGTACCTTGGAACTGCATATATATTTATTTTCTACATATTATTGCCCGATTTATCTAGCTAGAGTGTTCATTACTTACTGGGATGTTTAGCTCATTATACAATTTCTTGTTGTTTTACAGATTTCGAGAACTAGTCATTGGGGTTCCAAAATGGGAGAGCGACTAGAAGGATTGTGGTGCAAGCTATCTTAGATTAGGGTTATTTAAGTTAAACTGTTATCTTGGACATTTATTATGATTGTTAGACATTACAAGGTTTTGTTATTTTAAGAACTAAGTTTTGCATATTGGTAAATTATTGTTCCGCTGCGTATTTAGAACTGTGAGACTTTATGACTTGAGTTAGTCAATGGAATAAGAATTGCATTTTTATTTAGTTGAATTATTTTAGATTTATATAATTGAGATGTTTGGTTAAGATGCCTTGCATGCTCGTGGGGAGAGTTTCCTACGGGTGTGCGGCGATTGGCGCGACCCTGGCTCACGATTTCGGGCCGAGGGCGTGACAACTTAAGTGGTATCAGAGCGGATCCGGCCCATAACCTATGTGGACTAGGGAACACTGCAGCATGAATCCATTAAGGCTGACCATGGGCCAATCGTAGTGTTTGTGATTAGATTTAAATAGATTTGAACCCTTAGCCTGACGAGGACGTCAGGGCTTGAACGGGGAGAGTATGTGAGGACCCGTGCGGGCGTATGTTTAGTCCCACATCGGTTATTCGCTGGGTAGATCTTGGGTACTTATACAGGATCAAAGAACCGAAATAATACCTTCCGGCTAGCCATTCTGGGTGAGGTCCTAAGTTGTTACAATGACCATGCTAGTGTAAACCAAGGTCTTGATTTTTGGCTCGGCTGAACAGAAGTATGAAGAATGTTAAATTATTTTTTCATTAATTTTCAGATTCCAGATATCTCAGCCAAATATAGTGACTGAGATTTTACAAACCTGGAAATCTTGGTGGATGACAATGCCAGGATAAACCAAGGTCTTGGTTTATCTCGGCTAAATTGAAGTATGAAGAATGTTAAATTATTTTTACATTAATTTTCAGATTCCAGATATCTCAGCCAAAACATAACGACTGAGACCTCAAAATGGCCGCTGATATAGCAGAATCCTAAAACTATAATCACAACAAACTCATCCTCAAAAGCATATCCTTAAATGCGAGATCCACCAAAAAACACAGCCAGATTACAACTACAAAACAAATTCAGCAAGCTACAGAAAACATACAAACATATCCATGTTGTTATCTGACTCAGTTCTGATATTTACACTAACCAGAAGTGAAAAACACACTCGCTATCCCTGCAGGACTGACAATAAACAAAAGTCTAGTGCACATAACAAAACGAAAGCATATCTAAATTCCAATTGAAGTTCCCGATCTGCAAGCCGCTAAACTTATCTCCATACTTTCTGACTGCCACAATGAATCATCTTAAAACACCAACATAAATTTTCAATTTGCTGAAGAATGAGTATGTCAAGATGCTGCTCTTCAACTGATCACCATTCTACTAACTACATGAATTCAATGTAATGACAAACCACAAAGCCAGGAAGCATGAGTATGACACATGAGTAGAAGCTAAGAACTGTACCTTGGGAAAAAGAGGCATGAAACAAGAAGCTCAGAGCTACAAGATCTATAATACTAATAATAGATATTTCAGGTAATTCCTAGATTCACCCTAATAAGAAAGCAAAGATCCAAATGAAACACTTCATGCTGCTGAAGTAAATGGAAGCTCAAACTCAAATCCAAGCTCACAACCACAAAAGAGTTAACCGTGAGTGAGAGCGGAGAGAGAGTGGTCACTTCTCCATCCGAACTTTAAGCCTCTAGACGAAGAGCAGAAGCTTAAAATCAAAATTGAGAACTCGCATTAATGGAGGGGAGAAAAAAACACAACAACTGGGGTGCATCAAATACCGCAGTAAAACCCCATGAAAACCATCCAAAAATAGCGATAATCTAACACCTGATCTCATTCCCAATACTTTTGCAAAACCCAAAAGATCGCCCAACATAGATCAATCCACGGATCTAGACCACAATAATCTAAACAAAAACAAAATTAGAAAGTGATGCAACACCCGATCTGATCAAATAAACACAAGAAGCTCGACACCAACGAAAAAATCCCCCAGAAAGCACCGAATTAAGCAAAAATTTGCAACAAAATAGACCACTCGGGACGAGATACTCACGAGACCACAATTCAAACCGCTGATTGCCGGATCCGCGTCAAAATCCGTCGGAAAACAACTGAAATACAGATCAAACAGAGAGGGATAAAGACAGAGAGAGAAATCGATCTCCCCACTTCTTCCCCGCCCTCGACTTCGCTTCGTCTTCGTCGAATTCCTCTTCCTCCTCCCGTACTAGGGTCTGAGGAAGGCGAGAGGCATGAACCAAAAGGTCGGAGGCTTCCCCGCTTCTCTTCTTTTATTTAATTAATTAATCAATAAGATTAATCAATCTAATCATCTTAATTAGCTTCAAAGTGTGATGGCGGTCAAAAGAGGAGCATGAAGCTCCAGTATAACTTCAAACTCCCATTGCATCAAATACCGCAGTAAAACCCCATGAAAACCATCCAAAAATAGCGATAATCTAACACCTGATCTCATTCCCAATACTTTTGCAAAACCCAAAAGATCGCCCAACATAGATCAATCCACGGATCTAGACCACAATAATCTAAACAAAAACAAAATTAGAAAGTGATGCAACACCCGA
The DNA here is from genome assembly GCF_009389715.1 of Phoenix dactylifera. NCBI lineage: Eukaryota > Viridiplantae > Streptophyta > Magnoliopsida > Arecales > Arecaceae > Phoenix > Phoenix dactylifera. The sequence continues at coordinate 150,124 of NW_024068265.1, forward strand.
TCTGATCAAATAAACACAAGAAGCTCGACACCAACGAAAAAATCCCCCAGAAAGCACCGAATTAAGCAAAAATTTGCAACAAAATAGACCACTCGGGACGAGATACTCACGAGACCACAATTCAAACCGCTGATTGCCGGATCCGCGTCAAAATCCGTCGGAAAACAACTGAAATACAGATCAAACAGAGAGGGATAAAGACAGAGAGAGAAATCGATCTCCCCACTTCTTCCCCGCCCTCGACTTCGCTTCGTCTTCGTCGAATTCCTCTTCCTCCTCCCGTACTAGGGTCTGAGGAAGGCGAGAGGCATGAACCAAAAGGTCGGAGGCTTCCCCGCTTCTCTTCTTTTATTTAATTAATTAATCAATAAGATTAATCAATCTAATCATCTTAATTAGCTTCAAAGTGTGATGGCGGTCAAAAGAGGAGCATGAAGCTCCAGTATAACTTCAAACTCCCATCCGGACTGCCGCATAAATATTTCTACGGTTACCTGAAATCTGCGGTTGCCAGTTGACATCAGGAACGTGCATTAAATTCGTCGGTTCCCTCCGGTTGTGACGCAAATGATTAACGGATAGGAGGGTCTAAAGTGAAACGTGGACGGCAGATGTGATACCAGGGATATTTCTATAAGAGCTTCCGTATAGTAGGATTTTTGTCGTCTTCTGCTTTGTTGACCGTTCCTGCCTACCCACTCTCTGTGTTTTGTGCTAAAAAAAAATGTATTTCTAAATGAACTGAAGTTTTGAACCACGAATGGTACCCGTTCGTGTGTACTTATCACTAGCTTGTGGGTCCCACGAGAATGTGAGTTAGAAGTTTTTCTTCGGATTATTCGAGTGAATTTAAGAGCACTGTTTTTTTTAGAAGATGAGGACGGTGGTGTGGTCCTTTTTTTTATAGTCAGCGAATATTCCAACCAGGACAATGTTCAGGTGAAGAGTATCTGCATTGATGTTTCTATGCAAATAAGAAATCCTAACCGTCAATATTGTTCCAGTGTCCACGTGGAGGTAAATGACCTCTATCGCGTAAATTTAGTATGCGGAAATTTGTACCTAAATAATCACAAGTGCCATACACGCCTCTTTCCACCGCCGAGACCGGGGCTCGCAGCTTCATTCAATCCATTTCACTACCCCAATATTTAGTTTACACTATAGAGGTTATGGATAACTCGTCAAACCCCATCGTTTGTTATATGTCAAATTTATTTTGACTCAAATTTGAAATTGAAAAACTCTTTTTCCAAAACTGCCCTAGCCAAGATTTTTCGAATTTAGTCTCATAAATCACATAGGAACACTCTTAATCTATCAAGGTCGATAGATCCCATCTAGATGCAACCCTAATCCGATAATGAACCTACTGCAGCCAATTTGTACCACAAGGACCCTTAGGGCCCATATTTATGTGCTCGTCAAACTACAGCAACCTCACCGTGATTAGCTGAGACATCGCAGGTAGAAGTACTAGTCATTCAACTGCAGCATCAAGTAAGTCACTGACGAGTGGATAGACATTCAAGTAACTTCTTGCTTTGGTCATACTCAGTACCCTTGTTCTCTAACAAACACTTACACAATCACTCCAGTGTTCCTACACTGTGGACTTAAGACTCGTCCAACAAGGAAAGTGATCTGTGCACTAATTTTATTGGATCGATCACCGTCCTTCGTGATGATCCATCGATCAGGAGCAATTTAGAAATTAACTACCTAATGACATATGTATTAAATTTTTAACTTTTGAGAATATGTGTTATCATTTTATTAATTCCTTAGATGATTCATGGATACATAACAACATGAATGAACAAAATGTCTAATTATTAATCAATAAAAAAGGTCAAGTACAAATTTTATGTTCCAGAACAATTACAATGCTTCTACCAAATTGGTTTCTAGGGCAAATTTCTAACACCAGGAAGGGTCCATTGCGAAACTATAGCATTCTCCTTGAAATAATCATGAAATTGTTCACTAAGGTATTCACCTCCTCGATCTGATCGAAGAACCTTAATAAGTTTTTCTGTTTGTTTTTCTACTTCATATCTGAACTCTTTGAACTTTTCAAAAGCTTTAGATTTATATTTCATAAGATATACATACCCATACCGAGAGCAATCATCGGTAAATGTTATGAAGTAAAAATAGCTACCCCTAGCCTACACATTGAATGGGCCACACACGTCAGTGTATACTAGGGTAAGTATTTCAGTGGACCTCTTTCCATATCCTATAAAGGGTAATTTGGCAATCTTTCCTTGAAGGCAAGATTCATAAATTGGATATGATTCGGAAGTCAATGAGCTCAGAAGCCCATGTTTCTCTAATTTATTTATTCTGTCTTCTCTTATATGACCAAGCCTGAGGTGCTACAAATACTTTTGATTTATCTCATTTCTAGATCTTTTGGATCCTATGGTACTCATTGTTTGCTCAGATACATTCACTGATATATCCAAATATAAGTGACAGAGACTGTCAATCATAAAACCACGTGCAACCATTTTATTTCTTAAATAAATGAAACAGTAGTTTTTATTGAAATTGAATTCAAAATTTCTATTGCTAAACAAGATATAGAAATCAAATTTTTGCTAGCAGCAGGTACAAAATAACAGTCCTTAAGTATCAAACTAAATTCAGACGGTAATCGCAGAGGATAGGTGCCCACAGCAACAGCAGCAACTCTTGCTCCATTGCCAACCTGAAGGATTATCGCACCTTCCTTGAACCTTCTACTTTTATTTAGACCATGCATAGTAGTACACAAGTGAGCATTAGAACCAGAATCTATAACCCAACTGGAAGTAGAAGAAACCATTAGATTAGTTTCAATAATGAGCATATTTGACATACCTTCAGAAGGAGTGTCACCCTTTTTGCTCTTTATACTCCCCATGTAGATAAAACGGTTCCTCTTCCAATGGCCATCCTCGTTGCAATGGAAACACTTTCCCTTGTCATCGGCCTTTTTCTTTGGAACATCCTTTTTTGGCTGCTAATAGTCAATTTTAAAGACCACGCAATAGCACATATCTAGTAGGATAGTGATTACGGGTATCGATCCACAAGGATTGGGGTATAGTTGTTTTCTTAAAAATATTTAAAAAGAAAAGTTTGTGATGAAAGTTAAACTAACAAATTTAATAAAAATGCAATTGATAATGATATCAGTTTGGGAGATCCTAGGGCAAGGAATTCACCACTAACATCGAAATAAGGATTATTTATATTTTATTTCGTTCTTGGATTAACATGCAAATTGGCTACAAGCCTAATAAGCATTTAAAAAAAAAATCACAAAAGTAATTTGAGCATAATCCATCTTCAGTTGGCATGAAATGTCTACCCTAATTTAAGGTGGCAGCACATCGCATCTTTCCTAAGCATGGACTATCTTATATTTACTTAGTGATCATGAAGAACAGTTGTACGAATATCATACTTAAAATCACAGAAATTAAATATGATTCAAAAGAAGATATCCATTGAAAACAATAAGTTCATACAACCCCAAGAATATAAAATAAAATATAAAATTCTTAGCCCTTTGTTAGGGCTGCATCCAGCCCTAGTGAGGAGATCAGCCTTCCATGGAGTAGTAGTCGGCAGCAGCAGCACAGCAGCGGCCTCCCATTAGGACTTCCTTCCTCTCGCTTATGTTTGGTTTTCTCTTCTCTGGCCTCTGCAGGAACTCCTCAGATCCTTGGATTAATGTGGGAACTTGGCCTGTGAACCCGATCTAGATGGAAGAAGCCTCCCCTCCCGGTGGGGGAAGAGGGAATTGATTTCCGAAGAAGGAAAGCCTTCTCCTTTTATAGGCCGCAAGCTCCCCCTCCATCCTCCTCTGTTTCGAATGTAGATACGGATGAAGACATGGTGGGATAAGGATGCGGGATGAAGATAGAGTTGATCCGAGAGTTGGGATGATAAGCTGGAATTTTTGGAGGTTGGAGTCGATCCGCGAGCGAGAAGAAGAACGGACTGCTATTGTCATGGATACGGGAGATCCTCACGGTTGAGATTGCTGGTTGAATCTCTGTTCCAAAATAGTTGAAGGTTGTGAGCTCATCTGCAGATGAGGAGGGGACGTGGGATTCAATCCGGAAGTTTAGGGATAATCGCCGTTGGCTGGAAGTGGCTGAGAAGAAATCTAGGAGATTTGGAAGCAGGGGAGATGATTTGATCCAAAGATCATGGGATCTAGCTTCGGAATGAACATCTAAACCTTATCCTGTGGATGATAGGATCAATCCGGAATGAGAAGAAGATTGGGAAGATACGGGAAAAGGAATGACTTTGTTCTGTTTCCGAAACAGAGGATAATGCATTTGGTTGCCATGAAGCTCGGAAGGATGACATCGAATCGCGGAGAAGGACTGGTTGCTTGAAAGAAATCTGGGAAGGAGATCTTGGATCCGTGGGTGAGAGCTGGATGCAGGATGATGAGCTGAGATCTGTTCGTGAACGGGATTGGCTGGCAGTGATTCCGGAACAGAGGAAGCCGTGAAGATGGAGGGAACGGTTTTGGCTGGGAGGAGAACGTTTGGGATATTCATCCGATTGGGATCAGGGGATTCGGAGGTTGGGAGGAAGTTGGGACTCGGGGTGATGTAGGAAAGGGAATGACTGGGAGAAGAGTGGATCACGACCGAGATGAGAGCTGGGAATCCAGGAGTTTGGGATGAAGGATTGTTAGGGACTCACGGACGGTGTGGAGGTGAAACAGGGAATATTGTGGGACACGGGAGCTGGGAAGTTTAGTTGGTTTTGTTAACGGAGAGGAGTTCGGGGTTGTGTTTAGAGATGGAATAAGGATGAGGATGGGTTGAGGCTTTGGGATCCGTGCAACTAGATGATATACTTTGAGATATGAGAAACAAATACTTGAAGGAATTTTATTAAAATAGGATCATGTGGAAAAGAGTTGGAATGAGTGAGAAGAAATTTAGGTGAACGTATGAAGAGTCAGAAATTAATGGGAAGCACTGGATTTTGGAAAAGAGTTCTTAGAGTCGACTGTGAAAATATAAAATTGTGAAATGATGTAGTGTCAGTTTAGGCTTTACCTAATTGAGCTTGACTCAACCTGCATGCATTAAGCGTAATCAATAAATAATCAAATCAAACTTGAATTACCTTTGATAATTTATTAAAATGCAATGATGAAGATAATACAATTTTCTTATGTTAAATTTAAAATATGTGCAAAGAAAATAATGATAAGTGCTGTGTAAAATAGTTAAATATATACATTATTTAGCACTTATTACACTCCCCAACCTATATTTTGCTAGTCGTCGAGCAAAATAAAATAAAAACTAACTCACTTTCGCAGGAATCACGATTGCATTTACCGTATGCAATAAGGCTTTAACCCCTAGGTGGCCCTAGTGGACGAGTTTGGTCTCGTGAGGGTTTCCGGCTCAGATACCCATAAACTGCTGTCGAAAGAATTTATTTTATTGTTTTATAAAATCTAATTTCAATGCATAAGTGCCAAGAATTTCAAAAGCACACAAAGTTTTAATTACTAAGTCAGCCCAAATCCTAGGTCAGTATGCAACTTAAGTTGAAGTTATTAAGTTTTCGTTAGAGAGTTGTAAGACTTTTTATACTTGGGTGCGTGGTGATATCTGGACCATACACAAGCTAAGGCTTTAGATTTTCCAAAATACTGCTAAAGCTAGTAGGTTTCAAGAATTGGTCAGATAAGATCTATTCACTGATTCAAAATCATCCTATCTTGCAGGATTTCGAGAGTTGTGGATGTTTACTTTAATACCTCATGGGCTTTATCTGTAATATTCCAGTTTACTCGAATTTTTACAACGACGGCTTTCACACTATCGTCTTTTTTCAAGGTCAATATTATTTTCTCTTTTTTTAAAAAAAAAAATTTATAAATAAATTACGCACTTTTACTCTTGTAATGATTCCTCCGTGTAGCGAGCATTCAGTCAACACTCCCACACCAGATGGCATAAGGTGTTGGGCATCAAGACTCCCCTACGGACCTATGCAAACCCGCTGACCTTTGACAATAGGTAGCCCTTTTCGATGTACCTGACTGAATTCACTTCTTTTTTTTTCTTTTTTTTTAAAATAAATATGGGATAATAGTGAATTAGATAGGTATGATTCATCAAGACTCAAGGTTGCTACCAGACTTAACAACATAATGTTGAACCTAACCCTTAGAAGTGCAGGCTATGTGTGTTGTGAAATTCCAAAGTAAAAAAATGATCTTACAACTTGCTAAAAGAACCTTTAATAAAAAGAACTTAAATTGTCTTACTCCTGACTAATCATTGGACTTTTAGATTTTATATACTTCGTGTGTTTATCATTTCAGCACTAAGGCATAGAAATTAGGTTTTTTTTTTCAATCAAAAATTCGAAGAACTTATTCGAAAATGCGAAAAATTTCTTCAAAAATTCGAATCCTATACCCCCCAACCTAGATCAGACATTGTCCTCAATTTTTTTTTTTATTTTTTTAATATTATATTATTATTTTTATTTTTTTATATATTTTTTTATTTATTTTTTTTATTTTAGTTTGGACGAAAATATGATGCAAATGGAGGATAGAAGCATTTTACCGTAATTGCATCAGTAATATGAAGGATCCTGTTAATGCAATGCAAAAATAACCTACGAAAATTGGGTTGCCTCCCAACAAGCGCTAAGTTTAACGTCTTCAGCCAGACGGAGTGTTAGATGTATGCCCTAGAAGCCAATTTGGCTGACACATTGTTGATTCTAGGGACATAATTTTGTACTTGACTATTTATTATTGAATAAATAAAAGGCATCTTTTTCATTCATATTGTTTATGTGTCTATGAATCGTCCAAGAAATTAATAAGATGATGATACATATTCTCAAGAGTTGAGAATTTGAGCCATGTATCATTAGTGATTAATTTCTAAATGCTCCTGATCAATGGATCATCACGAGGACGGTGATCGATCCGATCAGTGCACAGATCACTTTCCTTCTGGATGGACGAGACTTGAGTCCACAGTGTAGGGACACTGAAGTGATAGTGCAGGTGCTTGTTAGAGAACAAGGGTACTGAGCGTGACCAAGACAAGAAGTCACTTGGATGTCTATCCACTCGTCAGTGACTTGCTTGATGTTGCAGTAGTGTGACTGGTCCTTTGACCTGCGGTGCTTCGGCTACTCACAGTGAGGTTATTGTAGTTTGACTGCACACATACATGGTCTCTAGCCATATGGGTCCATGCAGTGTAGATTGGCTGCAGTAGGTTCACTGTAGGAGTAGGGTATGCACCTACAAGGAATCTATCGACCTTGATAGAAGAGGAGTGATCCTATGTGATTTGTTAGACTGAGTTCTAAGACCTTGGCCAGGGCAGTAATATAAAGTGGAGAAAGAGTTTTTCACTATCGAACTCGAGTCGAATAAATCTTGACATATGACAGACGATGGGGTTTGATGAGTTGTCCATGACCTCCGTCCTGTAGGGATCCACGATAGTAGGACTGTATCACATGTTAACTGCACCTAGAGGTTCATCATTCCATTCTGCTGGGTAGCCACTATATGCTGCTAGGTGTCACTGGTGGATGGTGGGACTCATAGGGATTATCTTGATGATCGATAAACCCTAACGAGTTGAGTTGGAATCGTTCCAACCCATTGAAAGGAGTTTTCAATAATATTGAGATAGAGATCACAATATATCTCACTACCAGTCAGAATAGAACCTATGAGGTCACACACTAGAAGTATTGACCGATCCGATGGTTGAATAGTGATTATGAATCACGAGTAATCAATTCGATTGATATTCGGTTGAAGAAGGAACAAAGGGAATTAATTAATTGGACTTAAACACAAATCCTACTTCGGGTAGGATTCCTAGAGTCCTAATTGGATTAGGACTGGAAATCCTAGTTGGAGTAGGACTGGGATTCCTACTTGGAATAGGATTCCTACAATCCTAATGAGATTAGGAATTTTGAATTAAAATAGGATTCCTACTTGGAGTAGGATTCCTAGAAATCCTAATTGGATTAGGACTTTGGATTCAAATAGAGTCCTAATTGGATTAGGACTAAAATTAAATACATCCTAATTGGATTAGGATTCCTTAAGTCTAAATTAATTATTAATCTAATGAATCAACATGACTCCTAATTGGATTAGGATTGAAGAGTTCAATTGAGTCATGGTTCATTCAAGTCCTAATTGGATTAGGACTAGCATAGATTGAACCCAAATTGGCTAATCCTAATTAGATTAGGATTAAACCATGAGAGAGGCAGAAGAGGATTAGGTTAACCAAGTAAGAGGGACATCAGCCCCTCTCCACTTGGCTAGGGCGACATGAAGAGCTAGGGCCGGCGCCCCTTCTTTGGTAAGTTATCATGGAGCTCCTAATTGTTAGGAGCTCCACTCACTTTAAAAGGAGGACTAGGGCCGGCCCCCCCCAAAAAAGGTTGAATCCCTCTTCCTCCAAGCCGTGGCCCTCTCCTTTCCTTTGGTGTTCAGCCGCAAGAAAGGTGCAAGCAAAGGAGAGCTTGGTGACATCCCTTCTTCCTCCTTTTGGCTTCAACGCGTGTGAAGAGAAGAAGGCTGCGAAGGGCTTGGATCTTCTTCCTCTTCTTCATCCTTCTTCTTCCTCCTCTCTAGTGCAATCAAGAGTTGATTGAAAGAGAGGACATCAGCCATCAAAGCTATCTCTGCAAGGGAGCTAGCACCCCGGTGAGATAGAGAGCTTGGATCGGATCCTGCTTCGTGTGGATACCCGTAGAGGCCGGACGTTTGAACGGCTTCAAGCGAACCCTCTTTCAAAACCACGAATTCAGATTTGCGGTGATCATCTACCCGCGCAAGGTGAAGATCTGATCTTCCTAATAATTTTAAAAGTTTTAATTCTTACCTAATTGTGAAAGGTCTCGAAATAACGTTCATGCGATGAACGTCGAACCCGTGCATGCCGATTCCGCTGCCATCTGAAAAATTTTTGAAATATCAGCGGCATGGGCGGGTTCCCAACAGTGGTATCAGAGCCTAGGCTTCGTAGATTAAGGTAATAATTAAATATCTAAAGGCTTATTAGATCTGAAAATTGAATGATCATGCATGCTGAAAATTTCTGCATGCAGATTTTTCAGGGGTGCTGATTTTTGCATGCTGATTTTTATGTGATAAAATGATGATTCTAATTGCGTTGTTAATGAGATTACAAAGTTTAGAATCATGATTAGCATGATCAGCGACCTATGTCATGATATAATCAGTTAGTTTTCAGATCTGAAAATTATAATTGTTGCATACGGTGATGATCATAGGATTCAAACCCTTTTGGTATCAAATGTAATGACCTGCGATGTGATCTGCGATGTCATGTAATTTTTCAGATGCTTGCATGCATCTTATTTGATGTTTTGAGAGGCCTGCGTGCCTCCTAAAAGGAGATGTAATTTATTTTTATTTTTATTTTACATCTGGTTGTATTTCTGTGATTTGATGTACATCAACGATCAAGTTGAAGCAAAGGCATGAGATGAAAGGTGATCTAAGCGGTTGATGGCGATGGGATCAAGAGTTGATCAAGGATCGAATCAAGGAGGCTTAGAACCAATTCAAAAGTTGAAGACCACTTGATCGATTGATGTGCATGTGCTTGTAATACGACCTAATTAGAATCCATGATCATCACCTATTTAAAGTTTAACTTTATTTAATGCTGCGATTATAACTGCCTGTGATGTACCGTTTGCATGAGATGTGAATGCGAGTCGGGTAGATAGGTTTACATGTGATGTAGCAAACCCAATTGAGACCTAAATCAAAACCTCCTCAATCAAGTCGAGAGTGAACCGACATGAGCAAGTCATATTAGATTAATTGATCTAATTGATGTCTAGGAAAGCATGAAAGGTGGTTACTTAATTAGGACCTTACTCTCTGAGTAAGGGGAGCCTCCCACCTGCTTACCTGGCCAATTGTTCGATTACCTCTTATGAAGGGCTCAAGTTGCAAACACTAAGACCTGATTAACCAATATTAAGTCAATAGGTCTTCCACTGTAGTAGAGCTGCTAAGGCCTTTCTGATGTTGATTTGTCTCGGCTGGACACAGTGGTCAAGTTGCATCGGAGGGCTGGACCTCTCTATAGACATGAGATGTTGTAGGGTAAAGGTGGGGTTGGGCACCAATAACTGTTAGGTGAGGACCCAATGACGACTTTATTCCTACGGTTATACGGTGGGTCTGACTTAACTAAGAAATGGGACCAATAACTGTTAGGTGAGGTCTTCATGGCTTAGAGACCAAGTAACACTGCAACATGCTTGAGAAGCATTGTACAAGAGTTGTACACTCATCCATCTATGTGTCACCAATAACTGTTAGGTGAGGTGGCATGTAAATCGGTGGGACCGCAGTACCCACTAGAAACCCTAGTCGTGTGGAATTTCCGTTTTCCTACAAGAGAAGTGTGAGGAATTCGAGAAAATAGTGGGAGTTACATTTGTTCTAAAAGACCTTAGAACAGATTAGGATCAAGTACAAAAATCTAACTAGAATCTTTACTCTCTGCAGATACAATGTTGGCTTCAAACCCTTTGACCCGTATTCTTGAGACCAACCGACTGACCGGAACCAATTACAAAGACTGGCTTAGAAATCTCAAAATTGTTTTGGACTGTGAGAAAATAGGCTACATACTCGATTCAGATATCCCCACACTACCAACACGTCCTACTGATGTTCAGCGTGAGATGCATAAAAAGTGGTTGGATGATGACATTAGAGTAAAATGCTATATGATGGCATCCATGTCTAATGAACTCCAATGCCAGCATGAAAATATAAAGACTGCTAGGGACATACTGGCACACCTGCAAGAGTTGTATGGTGAGCAGAGTCGCACAGCTCGTTTTGAAGTGTCCAAGAGGCTTTTCAAAGCGAAGATGCGCGAGGGGCAGTCTGTCCATGATCACGGTCTGACCATGATCAAGGACCTAGAGGAGCTTGAGAAGCTCGGTATGGACATGCACAAGGAATTACAAGTGGATTTGATCCTACAGTCACTTCCTGATTCATTTGGTCAGTTTATAGTAAACTACCACATGAATAAGATTGAATGCACTAAGACTGAACTAATCAACATGTTGGTAACTGCTGAGGGAGCCTTGAAAGGTTCAAGGGGCAATGTCCTTGCTGCTGAGTTGACTTCTGGTTCCAAGAGAAAGTCTACTTGGAAGAAAAAGAAGCCTGCTAAGAAGCAGAAGAAAGACAAGAAGCCAAAGAAGGAAGTTCAAAAGAAAAAGGCTAACGACAAAGGAAAATGTTTCCACTGCAATGTCGAAGGCCACTGGAAGAGAAACTGTCCTTCATACCACGAGAGCCTGAAGAACAAGAAAGGTGACACACCTTCGGAAGGTATAGACTTGCTCATAATTGAAACTAATCTAACGGTTTCTTCTACTTCTAGTTGGGTTATAGATTCTGGTTCTAGTGCTCATTTGTGCACTACCATGCAGGGTCTAAAGGAAAGTAGAAGGCTGGCGGAAGGTGCGGTAACCCTTCGGGTTGGCAACGGGGCAAAAGTTGCTGCTGTGGCTGTGGGCACCTACCATCTGCGACTACCGTCTGGATTTAGTTTAATACTTAGAGACTGCTATTATGTACCTGTTGCTAGCAGAAATTTGATTTCTGTTTCATGTCTAGCACAGGAAGGTCATGTTTTTACATTTGACAAAGACTGCTGTTCTATTTATTTAAGAAATAAAATAGTCGCACGTGGTTTCATGATTGACAGTCTCTATCATTTACATATGGATGTATCTGTGAATGTTACCGAGCAAGATGTGAGTGCCAAAGGATCCAAAAGATCCAGAGATGAGATAAACCAAAGATATTTGTGGCACCTCAGGCTTGGCCATATTGGAGAGGACAGAATGAACAAAATGGATAAAGATGGGCTTTTAGGCTCATTGACTTCCGAGTCATACCCAGTTTGCGAGTCCTGTCTTCAAGGAAAAATGGCTAGACTGCCCTTTGTAGGACATGGGAGAGGACCACTGAAATACTTACCCTAGTACATACAGATGTATGTGGCCCATTCGATGTGCTAGCCAGGGGACGTAATTCTTACTTCATTACCTTTACCGATGATTATTCGCGGTATGGGTATGTGTATCTTATGAGACACAAGTCTGAGTCTTTTGAAAAGTTCAAAGAGTTCAAGAATGAAGTAGAAAAACAAACTGGAAAACCTCTTAAGGCTCTTCGATCAGATCGAGGAGGAGAATACCTTAGTGGGGAATTCCGGGACTATCTCAAAGAAAACGGCATAGTCTCACAATGGACACCTCCGGGTACACCTCAACTCAACGGGGTGTCAGAGAGGAGGAATCGGACCCTGTTGGACATGGTCAGGTCCATGATGAGCTTCACTGATTTACCTATGTTCCTTTGGGGAGATGCCTTACTCACAGCGATTTATTTATTGAATAGAGTTCCCTCTAAATCCGTTCCTACCACACCGTATGAGATATGGCATGGTAAGAAACCAAGTCTGGGTCATCTCAAGATTTGGGGATGTCCGGCCCACGTCAAAAGACTACAGGCGGACAAGTTAGAGGCTAGGACCATAAGTGCTCGTTTTATAGGATATCCTAAAGAGTCATTAGGATACAATTTTTACGTCTCAGAGGATCACAATGTGTTTGTGAGCCGTCATGCCATCTTCTTTGAAAATCAGTTTATCCTTGATAGAGGCAGTGGGAGGAAAATTGAGCTTGAAGAGAAAGTCTCAGAAAAGCAACGAGTCATGGATCCTATAGAACCCATTCATAAAGAGCCAGTACACGATGTCCCTCGACCACCTCGTAGATCTAGTAGGGTCTCCCATCCTCCCGATAGATACTTAGGTATACTAGAAGAGGATACCGAGGAAATGTTCCTAGTGGGAGATAGGGATCACATACAGGATCCCAAAATCTACAACGAGGCGATATCTGATATCGATTCCGAGAAATGGCTGGAAGCAATGAAGTCAGAGTTAGACTCCATGCGTTCCAACCAAGTCTGGACCTTAGTAGACCCACCAGAAGGTATTGTACCTATTGGATGCAAATGGATCTATAAAAGGAAGATAGGTTCGGATGGAGAGGTAGAGACCTATAAGGCAAGGCTTGTGGCGAAAGGGTATAGTCAGCGCAAAGGCATTGACTATCAGGAGACCTTTTCACCTGTAGCCATGCTAAAATCCATCCGAACATTGCTTGCCATTGCAGCATTTCATGATTATGAGATCTGGCAGATGGATGTGAAAACTGCTTTCCTGAATGGATATCTTGATGAAGATATCTATATGGAACAGCCTTTGGGTTTCACTTCCAGTGATGGAGATCACAAGGTCTGCAAGCTGCAAAGGTCCATCTATGGACTAAAGCAAGCATCTCGGAGTTGGAACACTCATTTCGATGACGCAATCAAAACGTTTGATTTCATCAAAAACGAAGAGGAACCGTGTGTTTACAAAAAGGTTAGTGGGAGCGCTGTTGTATTTCTCGTACTGTACGTGGACGACATCCTACTGATAGGGAATGATATTCCCATGCTAACCTCGGTCAAGGTCTGGTTGTCAAAAGAATTCTCCATGAAAGACCTTGGAGAAGCATCCTATATTTTGGGAATAAAGGTCTATAGAGATAGATCTAAAAGGATGCTTGGCCTTTTCACAGAAAATGTACATAGAGGAGGTGCTGAAGAGGTTCAGCATGGAAAACTCCAAGAGGGGTCTCTTACTCCTAAGACATGGAATTCATCTCTCCAAGAAGATGTGCCCCAACACATCTGAAGAGATTCAACGCATGAGCAAGATCCCCTATGCATCAGCAATAGGGAGCCTCATGTATGCCATGCTATGTACACGACCTGATATAGCCCTTGCTGTGAATGTCACAAGCAGATATCAGTCGAATCCAGGTGAAGAACACTGGACAGCTGTGAAGAATATTCTTAAGTACTTGAGAAGAACTAAAGATTTATTCTTGGTCTTTGGAGGATCATCAGAGTTAAAGGTAGAAGGGTACACAGATTCAGACTTCATGACTGATGTCGATGACAGGAAGTCAACATCTGGATATGTGTTCTTATGCAATGGTGGTACGGTGAATTGGAAGAGTTCTAAACAACCGATCATTGCTGATTCTACTATGGAAGCTGAATACATCGCCGCCTCTGAAGCTGCTAAGGAAGGCTTTTGGTTCAAGAAATTCATTGCAGAGTTGGATGTAATGACATCGAATGCCATAACACTCTACTGCGATAATAATGGCGCCATAGCTCTTGCTAAGGAGCCAAGGTCTCATCAGAAGTCTAAGCATATAGAGCGGCGCTTCCATCTCATACGCGACTATGTTGAGAAGAAATATGTAGAGGTGCAGAGAGTAGACTCCGCGGATAACGTGGCGGACCCGTTCACTAAGCAGCTGAGTCAGCAAAAGACTGAAGCCCACCTTGAGAAGATGGGCCTAAGATATATGACCAATTGGCTTTAGTGCAAGTGGGAGATTGTTAGATGTATGCCCTAGAAGCCAATTTGGCTGACACATTGTTGATTCTAGGGACATAATTTTGTACTTGACTATTTATTATTGAATAAATAAAAGGCATCTTTTTCATTCATATTGTTTATGTGTCTATGAATCGTCCAAGAAATTAATAAGATGATGATACATATTCTCAAGAGTTGAGAATTTGAGCTATGTATCATTAGTGATTAATTTCTAAATGCTCCTGATCAATGGATCATCACGAGGACGGTGATCGATCCGATCAGTGCACAGATCACTTTCCTTCTGGATGGACGAGACTTGAGTCCACAGTGTAGGGACACTGAAGTGATAGTGCAGGTGCTTGTTAGAGAACAAGGGTACTGAGCGTGACCAAGACAAGAAGTCACTTGGATGTCTATCCACTCGTCAGTGACTTGCTTGATGTTGCAGTAGTGTGACTGGTCCTTTGACCTGCGGTGCTTCGGCTACTCACAGTGAGGTTATTGTAGTTTGACTGCACACATACATGGTCTCTAGCCATATGGGTCCATGCAGTGTAGATTGGCTGCAGTAGGTTCACTGTAGGAGTAGGGTATGCACCTACAAGGAATCTATCGACCTTGATAGAAGAGGAGTGATCCTATGTGATTTGTTAGACTGAGTTCTAAGACCTTGGCCAGGGCAGTAATATAAAGTGGAGAAAGAGTTTTCCACTATCGAACTCGAGTCGAATAAATCTTGACATATGACAGACGATGGGGTTTGACGAGTTGTCCATGACCTCCGTCCTGTAGGGATCCACGATAGTAGGACTGTATCACATGTTAACTGCACCTAGAGGTTCATCATTCCATTCTGCTGGGTAGCCACTATATGCTGCTAGGTGTCACTGGTGGATGGTGGGACTCATAGGGATTATCTTGATGATCAATAAACCCTAACGAGTTGAGTTGGAATCGTTCCAACCCATTGAAAAGAGTTTTCAATGATATTGAGATAGAGATCACAATATATCTCACTACCAGTCAAAATAGAACCTATGGGGTCACACACTAGAAGTATTGACCGATCCGATGGTTGAATAGTGATTATGAATCACGAGTAATCAATTCGATTGATATTCGGTTGAAGAAGGAACAAAGGGAATTAATTAATTGGACTTAAACACAAATCCTACTTCGGGTAGGATTCCTAGAGTCCTAATTGGATTAGGACTGGGAATCCTAGTTGGAGTAGGACTGGGATTCCTACTTGGAATAGGATTCCTACAACCCTAATGAGATTAGAAATTTTGAATTAAAATTGGATTCCTACTTGGAGTAGGATTCCTAGAAATCCTAATTGGATTAGGACTTTGGATTCAAATAGAGTCCTAATTGGATTAGGACTAAAATTAAATACATCCTAATTGAATTAGGATTCCTTAGTCTAAATTAATTATTAATCTAATGAATCAACATGACTCCTAATTGGATTAGGATTGAAGAGTTCAATTGAGTCATGGTTCATTCAAGTCCTAATTGGATTAGGACTAGCATAGATTGAACCCAAATTGGCTAATCCTAATTAGATTAGGATTAAACCATGAGAGAGGCACCTAATCCTCTTTGGAAGAGGATTAGGTTAACCAAGTAAGAGGGACATCAGCCCCTCTCCACTTGGCTAGGGCGACATGAAGAGCTAGGGCCGGCGCCCCTTCTTTGGTAAGTTATCATGGAGCTCCTAATTGTTAGGAGCTCCACTCACTTTAAAAGGAGGACTAGGGCCGGCCCCTCCAAAAAAAGGTTGAATCCCTCTTCCTCCAAGCCGTGGCCCTCTCCTTTCCTTTGGTGTTCAGCCGCAAGCAAGGTGCAAGCAAAGGAGAGCTTGGCGACATCCCTTCTTCCTCCTTTCTTCAACGCGGGAAGAGAAGAAGGCTGCAGGGCTTGGATCTTCTTCCTCTTCTTCATCCTTCTTCTTCCTCCTCTCAGTGCAATCAAGAGTTGATTGAAAGAGAGGAATCAGCCATCAAAGCTATCTCTGCAAGGGAGCTAGCACCCCGGTGAGATAGAGAGCTTGGATCGGATCCTGCTTCGTGTGGATACCCGTAGAGGCCGGACGTTTGAACGGCTTCAAGCGAACCCTCTTCCAAAACCACGAATTCAGATTTGCGGTGATCATCTACCGCGCAAGGTGAAGATCTGATCTTCCTAATAGTTTTAAAAGTTTTAATTCTTACCTAATTACGAAAGGTCTCGAAACAACGTTCATGCGATGAATGTCGATCCCGCGCATGCCTCTTCCGCTGCCATCTGATTTAATTTTTGAAATATCAGCTGCATGGGCGGGTTCCCAACAGGGTGCTCGGTTGGGGTGGTGGCTGGCTGGTCGAAGGAAGAAGAAGGAGTTTGGCTCCTTCGGTTTGTCCAAAGAAACAGGGGAAGAGGAGAGAGGGAGGAGAAGAGAGCTCGGTGGAGGCCAGAAACAGAGAGAGGGGGGGGCGGACCAGCAGTGCTCTGTTTTCAATCTGAAAACAGAGCATTACGGTTCTTGTGTTTTTTTTTTCTTTTTAGTTTTTTTTTTTCTTTAAGAGTTTATGTTTTAATTGGTGTTTAGTCGTTTTGTTTTGAGTATCATGTTGTTCTTATTTATTTATTTTTATTTTAATTGAGAGCAGTGTTTTTAGTAAGAGTTTTATTTTGAGAGCATGTTGTCTTGAGGTTTTTAGTTTTAGTTTAATAGAGAGATCTATTTATGCTAAAGATTTTAATTTCTATTGTTTTTAATTTCCATTCTCCAAATTCTGTAATCTTTCTTCTTTGTTATGCAATACAATTAAATCTTCCTTCATTCAATCGATGTTCTAGTCTTCAATATTCCTAGCACTGTTTTCATCCATTTTATGCCAGAGTTTTCTTTTTCATTAAATATATAAATGATCCTCGAATTTAAGTACCTGTCTTTCCGTTAATTTCAAGCATAAAAATTCTCCGGTAGACCAGAGAATCATTCAAACATCCTCATAATAATGTTTTTTCTTTAAGTTATTCGAAACTCGATTTTGAATCCGAGTGACGTTCTAAATTTTTTAGCAACTCCAACTGCCTCCCTGTGGATCGACCTCTTACAGGCCACTATTGCTTCGAGTAGAACAGGTAGAGTAATTTAAAATTAAACTTGTTCGTCGGTTCTAACAATGATCTGTCTAGCATATTTTTAGTTAGACAGGAATCGGACGAACAGAATTTGGCGCCGTTGCCGGGGAGGCAAATCGAGAAGCAAGAACGATCACGAAGATCAAATCAGATTTTGGATACCCGGAGTGAACGCACTCCGGTAGTAAGTTTTTATTTTATTAATTTTTCTTATTTTGATTATTTTTAGTTAGTAATTTCGTAGTTATTATTAGTTATTATAAGTTTTTTATTAGTTATTCTGAAATTTGAAATTCGAAATTTAAAGTTTTCTAAAAAAGTAAAAAAAATTGAAAAAATTTCCAAAATTCAAAAAAAAATTCAAAAAATTTAAATTCAAAATTTGAATTCTGTGATTCGAAATTTGAAATTTAAAAAAAAAATTAAAAAAAAAAGTTAATTAATTTAAAAAAAAATTTAAAAAAAAATATTATTTTTGCTAGTAATTGATAGGGTGTAATCCCCCGAGGTGATCAAACCTCTATTGGGACTTCTCACGGAGTAATCTCCAGAGCTTATTCAATGGGCATTCGGAGATTGACTGACGCATAAGGATTAGTTTTAGTTTACATTCAAGTTATCCCTATATTAGAAATTAAAAAAAACAAACATAAAATTAAAAAAAAATTAAGAAAAATAAAAAAAAATTGCTTGCTCATTTAATCAGTACAACCTAATGACATTGCATAAACTTTAAAAAAACCATTGATTATTTGCTGCATTTAGTATTAAGCATTTGCATAAAGTAATTAAGGGCAAAACCCATTAAAAAGATAAGGTCGGGAAGTCATTACCTGTCCTTTAGCCAAAATCAACCACCTTGCATACTTATCCTAAGCCAAATTAAAATTAAAATCAAATTAGACGTTGGCCTTAGGGTTTTCGAGCTCAATTAGGCTCTTAGAAAGAAGCGGCCTGAAAGCCACTCCAGTGAGAATTTAGTAATTGGTGATGTCTAGGAAAGTTTTACAACAGTGAGAACTGTTACGGGTATTGTGGTATCGGTGTATCCCTTCTTGGCACCACCACACACCCCGGGACTTTCCTGGTCACTGATTACTGGATTGCTTAACTGGTAAGCTCAAGCTTAATCTGAAAGGGAGATTAGGAGCTGTCTAATCTAGGAGAGAATTTCAGGAACTTTTTAACCTGATACATCTCTGTGCAACTAGATTTAAGAAGCTGCTAAACCTCACTTAGTTCTAAGACAAATAGGGTCAAATTATTGTTGTGGTGTTGGTTGTGGTCATCTGTGTCTAGCCCTTCTCTTCTCTTAGGATTTCGTTCATTTTAGGAGTCAAATATAATGAAGTGTTGATAATGTATGCATGGTAGAAGGTCATTAAGGGATAAGCTAACCCCATTTGATCCTGAGATTGACAGAACTTTTCATCACAACCTGCGAACTGTAAACCAACCGTCAATCTCTACAATGGGCGATCATATTAGAACCCTGAATGAATTGTTCGCACCCGCATCCGCTAGTCCCCTACTTGCAATAGTATTACCAATTAATAATGCAGCTCAATTCGAGATTCGGGCTGCAACAATAAACATGTTACCCAAGTTTCATGGTTCGAGAGTGAACAACCCTACATTCATTTAAACAAATTTTGACAATCTGTCAAACATTTAGAAATCAAAATTTAGATGAAGAGGGTATTAAATTAAGGTTATTTCCCATGACTTTAGAGGATCGTGCTGCTGCATGGCTGTATTCCCTAGCTTCAAATTCCATCACATCTTGGGAACAACTATCTAGGAAGTTCATGGCTAAGTTCTATCCCATGGTAAAAACTGAAAAAATTAAGGATGCCATCAGAACTTTTAGAGAAAAATCTGAGGAGAAATTTTCCCAACTTTGGGAGAGATTCCATGATCTTTTGGTCAAGTGCCTGCACCATGGGCTTGACAAGGCTGATCTAGTACATTTCTTTTACAAAGGACTACCTCCAGCACATAGAAACATGATCGAGTCCATGCACAAGGGTAGGTTCATGAACCAAACTCCGGATCAAGCCTATGAATTTCTTGTTGACTTAGCCGAGAACGCCCAAATTGGAGTAGCTATGGTGAGGAAGTAAATAGAGATGAGTTTGGGTCTAGAAACCAGGTAATTATGAAATGAAGGCAGACCCAGAACTCAAAAATGTCATGTCCAATCTGGTGACTGGAATGAACAACTTAAGCAAAAAGTTTGATGCTTTCACTGTTTCTACAAGCTCAAGTTCATACAAACAGTTAAATCCCATCATGAAAGTGGATCACGAGCCGCATAGTTTATGTATCTTGTGTAATAGTTCTGAGCATCCAGTGGAGTATTGTCCTAGTTTACCCAACATTAAGGCTGAGCAGGCAAATGCTCTAAACTCATATAGTGCCTTCAAGAAGCCCACTCCCAATTCATTCAGCCCAGTCTACCACCCTGATAATAGGTTTCCACCCAAATTTCTCATACAAGCAAATGAACCTATTCAACATCAAGGTGGTCCCACCAGGTTTTCAGAAGAATTTTTCCAGGATAGGTCCATCACAAATAAACCAATCATTGGCTCCACCTATTCCTACTTATAGTGCCCCTATCCCTCAGCAAACAACATCATTGGAAGCCATGATGGCTAACATGATGAAGCAGCAACAAGACTTCATCCAACAACAACAACAGACCAACATGGCTCAAACCCAGACTAACCAATTCCATGCGCAAGCAATTGCAAAACTTGAGGTTAGTCTGAGCCAAATAGCCAACTCTCTAGGGGATAGGAAGAAAGGTGAATTGCCCAGTCAGCCAGTGCCTAACCCTAGTAGGCAACAGAATCAGGGCCGAGAGGCCAGTTTCATATTGATTCTAATGGAAACCCTACCCATGAAGTCCAGGCAATTACCACTTTACGGTCTGGCAAGCAAGTGGACAACAAGGTCCAAACTTCCTGTGCAAGAAAAAGAAGAAAAGCATGAGCCAAACCCCACCCAGAAAAGACACAAGAACAGGAAACACAAGGAATAGAGGAGAAACCAATAGAAACTTACACACCTAAGGCTCCCTTTCCTAGTAGACTACAAGACTCAAAGAAAAAATCTCAGTACGATGAATCATGGAAGTCTTTAAAAATGTCCAAATAAATTTACCCTTCCTAGATGCCATCAGACAGATCCCCTCTTATACAAAATTCTTAAAAGACTTAACCACGGTGAAAAGAAAAACCAGTATTCCTAGGCAAGCTGTGATGGCTGCACAAGCCTCATCTCTTATTCAACAACAGATTGCCCCAAAATACAAGGACCCTGGTTGCCCCACTGTTGAAATTAAAATAGGAGAAACCATCATTCGGAGAGCCCTATTAGACTTAGGAGCAAGTGTAAACCTATTACCCTATTCTGTCTACATCGAACTAGGTTTGGGGGAATTAAACCCACAAACATTACCTTGTCATTAGCAGATAGGACTGTGAAGTATCCCAAAGGAATTGTAGAGGATGTGATTGTAAAGTTAATGAATTCTACTACCCTGTGGATTTTGTAGTCCTTGAAACTGAACCAGTAAAAGATCCAGAAAGTCACATCCCGGTGATCCGAGGTAGACCATTTTTGGCCACTTCAAATGCTGTGATTAGTTGCCGAAATGGAATAATGACTCTAGCCTTTGGGAACATGACTGTCCAGCTCAATGTTTTCATAGTAGTAGTCAGTCAACTGAGATGGACGATTTGGAAGAAATTCACATGATTGAGATATAATTAGCAGTTCTTTTGAAGAGTTGAGTTATTCTGGCCCATTAGAAAGATGTTTGGCTAATTTGGTCAAGATTGTGAGTCAAGTCAAGAGGTTAATGCATTGTTAGATTCCCATTCCTGTGATGGATACTAGCAGATGGGCCACCAAGTTTGAATCATTGCCTATTTCGGAATCTCAGCTAGTGTCATCCAATGTCAAACCTCCACAACTAGAACTTAAAGACCTTCCCGAAAACTTGAAGTATGCATTTCTTGGAGAAAATAAGACCTTACCTGTTATAATTGCATCGAATCTAACTAAAGAACAGGAAGAGAAGCTGTTAAGTATCCTTCGAAAGAATCAGGAAGCTATCGGTTGGTCTATAGCTGATATTAAGGGGATTAGTCCTTCTGTGGTCCAACATAAAATCCATCTAGAAGAAGATGCAAAAATTTCTAGAGAACCACAAAGGCGACTTAATCCAATCATGAAGGACGTAGTTCGAGCCGAAGTCATCAAGCTTTTAGATGCAGGGATTATATATCCTATTTCTGATAGTCAGTGGGTAAGCCCAGTTCAAGTCGTACCTAAAAAGTCTGGCATCACTGTGGTAAAAAATGATCACAATGAGTTAGTCCCTACTCGAGTCCAAACGGGATGGCGAGTATGCATCGACTATAGGAAGCTTAATGCCATGACTAGGAAAGACCACTTTCCTCTACCCTTCATCGATCAAATGCTAGAACGGCTAGCTAGCCACTCCTATTACTGTTTCCTCGATGGTTATTCTGGATATAACCAAGTCCCTATCGCACGTGAGGATCAAGAGAAAACCACATTCACCTGTCCTTATGGCACTTTTGCCTATCGTCGCATGCCTTTTGGGTTATGCAATGCACCGGCTATATTCCAACGGTGTATGATGAGCATTTTCTCCGACATGGTGGAGAAATTTTTAGAAGTTTTTATGGATGACTTTTCTGTATTCGGATCTAATTTTAATAAATGTCTCCATCCCTTGACCCTTGTTGTAGAACGATGTAAAGAGAAAAATTTAGTTCTTAACTGGGAAAATGTCATTTTATGGTCCAATCAGGTATTGTTTTGGGACACATTGTGTCACAAAGGGGAATCGAGGTGGATAAAGCCAAAGTAGAATTAATTGCCAAGTTACCACCTCCCAAAACTGTTAGGGAAGTCAGATCCTTTCTAGGGCATGCGGGCTTTTACCGCCGCTTTATTAAGGATTTCAGTAAATTGTCGAAACCCTTATGCGATCTGTTGGCGAAGGATGCTACTTTAATTTTTTCGCCAATTTGTATAACTGCTTTCGAAAGACTAAAGTCTGAACTAACTTCAGCACCCATCATAAGGAGTCCTGATTGGAGTCGTCCTTTTGAAATCATGTGTGATGCATCCGATTATGCCATAGGTGCTGTCTTAGGTCAGCGAGTAGAGAAGCTTCCCCATGTGATTCATTATGCAAGCAAAACTCTGAATGATGCCCAACTTAACTATTCTACCACTGAAAAAGAATTGTTGGCAGTGGTTTTTGTCCTAGATAAATTTCGTCCCTACCTGATAGGATCTAAGGTTCTTGTTTATTCCGATCATGCCGCCCTTAAGTACCTTCTCACAAAGAAGGATGCTAAGGCAAGGCTCATTCGTTGGATCCTATTGCTCCAGGAATTTGATCTCGAAATTCGAGATAAAAAAGGATCTGAAAATGTTGTAGCTGACCACTTGTCCAGATTAATTGTTGAATCATCTGGAGAATCCATGCCTGTGTCCGAGACCTTCCCTGATGAACAATTAATGATGATTTCCCATACCAATGTTCCATGGTATGCTGATGTAGTCAACTACCTTGTTACTGAGCAAATGCCCAGCTCTTGGACCAAACAAGAGAAATTTCGCTTCCTAGCTCGTGTAAAATGGTATTTTTGTGATGAACCATAGCTGTTCAAATACTGTCCTGATCAAATCATCAGACAATGCATCCCTGAACACGATCAAAGGAATGTCCTTTCCTTTTGTCATGACCACGCTTGTGGTGGTCATTTCAGTGGTAAAAAGACGG
The DNA here is from genome assembly GCF_009389715.1 of Phoenix dactylifera. Taxonomy (NCBI): domain Eukaryota; kingdom Viridiplantae; phylum Streptophyta; class Magnoliopsida; order Arecales; family Arecaceae; genus Phoenix; species Phoenix dactylifera. The sequence continues at coordinate 173,653 of NW_024068265.1, forward strand.
CTGCAAAGGTCTTGCAGTGCGGATTCTATTGGCCCACACTATTTCACGACTCACACGAGTATAGCAAATCATGTGACTGATGTCAAAGACTAGGAAAAATTTCAAGAAAAAATGAGATGCCCCTGAACCCAATCTTAATTGTAGAAATCTTTGATGTTTGGGGTATTGATTTTATGGGTCCTTTTTCCATGTCATTTGGGCACCAGTACATACTCCTAGCTGTTGACTATGTATCCAAGTGGATTGAGGCTGTCGCATGTAAGACCAATGATCACAAAGTAGTGATCAAGTTTTTTAAGGAGTCTGTCTTCGCTCGCTTTGGCACCCCTCGTGCTATCATTAGTGATGGGGGAAAACATTTTTGCAATAGAATTTTTAAAGCCCTTGCTAGGAAGTACAACATCACCCACAAGGTCGGTACACCATATCATCCACAAACGAGTGGACAAGTTGAGATTTCCAACAGAGAAATCAAGACCATCCTTGAGAAAACTGTCAATCCATCTCGAAAGGATTGGTCCCTTAGGTTGACAGATGCATTGTGGGCATATCGTACGGCCTACAAAACACCAATTAGGATGTCCCTATATAGGATTGTCTATGGCAAGGCTTGCCATTTACCTGTCGAGTTAGAACACAAGGCCTATTGGGCAATCAAACGCCTAAATTTCGATCTCGACAAGGCGGGAGAACAACGAAAGCTTCAGCTCGACGAGCTTGAAGAAATTAGGAACGATGCTTACGAGTGTGTCAAGAAGTATAAGGATCGCATGAAAGTCATGCATGATAAAATGATTACTCGTAAAGAGTTTTACCAAGGACAAAAAGTTCTTTTATATGATTCTCGATTACATTTATTCCCTGGGAAACTTAAATCTTGCTGGACTGGCCCATACACAGTAGAGAAAGTGCCCACGCATGGTGCAGTAGTAATATGCAATACCAAGGATGGTAGGTCCTTTCAAGTCAATGGACATCGTTTAAAAACCATACCTCGAGTATCTGAGTCCAGAAGTCGAGAAGACACTTCTGACTGACCCTGTCTATTATGAGTAAATCGAAATTGTCTTGCTAAAGACATAAAACTTAGCGCTCTTGGGAGGCAACCCAACATGTAAATATCTTCTAAAAAAAAAAAATATTCAATAAATTACTAACATGCAGGTTTGGGGGATTTTGCCCCAATTTTCAATTCACCCACCCATATCAGGTAACCTCTCCTCTGTCCTCTTACTGCTTTAAATTTTCTTTAACATTGAGGACAATGTTAGATTTAGGTTCGGGGGTATTTTTACGCATTTGAAATTTTATAAAAAAAAAAGTTTTTAGTTAAAATTTTTGAAAAAAAAAATTTATATATATATATATATACAACACACAAGGTATATAAAATCTAAGAGCCCAATGACTAGTTGGAAGTAGTGCAAAGTGAGTTCTTTTTATTAAGTTCCTTTTAGTGAGTTGTAAGCTAATTAGTGCTTTGAATTTCACAACACATCTGGCCTGCATTTTCTAAGGTATAGGTTCGACATTGTGTTGAGAATATGGTAGCAACCTCGAATCCTGATGAACCATCTTTTTCTGATCCAAAAAAAAAAATGGTGGATTTAGTCAGGTACATCGGAAAGGGCTACCTATTGTCAAAGGTCAGCGGGCTTGTAATGAGGAACCCGAGCATAGGTCCGTAGGGGAGTCTTGATGCCCGACACCTCATGCCAACTGGTGTGAGAATTGTCGACTAATTGCTCGCTACATGGAGGAATCATCACAGGAGTAAAAGTGCACAATATATACATTATCATTTCTCTTTAATGCAAAAAAAAAAAACCAAAAACAAAAAAAAAACAAAAACAAAAAAAAATGAAAAAAAAAATTTGTATATTGACCTGAAGAAAGACAATAGTGTGAAAGTCGTCGTTGTAAAAATTCGAGTAAACTGGAATATTACAGATAAAGCCCATGAGGTATTAAAGTAAACATCCACAGCTCTCGAAATCCTGCAGAAAAGATGATTTTGAATCAGCAAATAGGTCTTGTCCGACCAATTCTTGGAAACTACTAATATTAGCGATATTTTGAAGATCCAAAACCTTAGCTTGTGCATGGTCCAAACTTCACTGAGCACTCAAGTATAAATAAGTCTTACAACTCCCTAACGGAAAACTTAATGACTTCAACTCAAATTGTATACTAACCTAGAAATTGGGCTACTTAGTAATTAAAACCTTGTGTGCTTTTGAAATTCTTATCAGTTATTTACTTGAAATTAGACTTTCATTTCATAAACCAAATTTTATTTTGGGATTGAAGTTTGTGGGAACTTCACTGCAAACCCTCACGAGACAACACTCGTCCACTAGGGTAACCTAGGGGTTTAACGGCTTGTTGCACGTGCTAAGTGCAATCGTAATGCTCAACGAAAGTGAGTATTTATCTTAGTTCATGTATATTTATATATATATAATAAGTAAAACTTTTGCACTCTCATTTTATCATTATCGCACTAAATTGCTAGAGACTAGCAATAAGCTGGTTGGGGGATGTGATGAGAGCACAAAAGTGCAATCGTCAGACTATTTTAATTAGTATTTTAGCTAATGATTAATAATAAAATTAACTAATTAATGTGGTATTTGTGTTTGAGTGCAGTAATCCAAGAAACCAATTAACATTAGGATTGAGTCCAATGCCCGGCAGCCCGAGCTCAAGTCATCTTCCAGGGCCTGCCGAACTTCATCCCGCGATACAACACAACATCGCGAGCATCTCCGTATCCGCATCCAATGATCCAGATCAGATCCCTCCCAGCAAGACAGATTTCCTTGCATCCGTGCCAGGCCATCTACATCTTCAGCGTCCCCACCTCCCGGAATCCCTTGATGCAAGCCGTTCCCACCGTCCGCTCCCAGCATCTTTCCTCTTCTGCTTCCAATCCCGACGATCCCGCACCGTGTCTTCATCGCATCTCCTTCCGTTTGTGATCAAGGAACTGCAGCCGCGTCCAAGCTTCAGCCAGCATCCGCAGATTCAAAACGCTCCCAGCCATGAGGTGTCTTCCGTGATCTTCCCATCGTGCCAGCCGCGTGCCAGCCCGCCTCCTCACAGCTGCCATTCCGGATTTCACGCGAGTGAAGATCCCCAGCTCTCCCGCATCCGTGAAAGAAGCCCCATCATCCTTCCTCTTCCGCGTGCAATCCCGGGCGATTCACCTCCCAGCAAGGAAGATCCCAGCGCCTCCCTTCCGCATCAGCAGCACCCGAAGAAGGAAGCCAAGTCCCCACCTTCCGCTTCAGCTCCCAGAGATTCCGCATCCATGGCCCAAAGAAGGAAGTTCACGCCTCCCTCCCGCTGATCCCGCCTCCACCACATCTCCAAGGGTCTATAAAAGAGAAGAGGAGGAGCTTGGGGAGGGAGGGTGCTCGGTTGGGGTGGTGGCTGGCTAGTCGAAGGAAGAAGAAGGAGTTTGGCTCCTTCGGTTTGTCCAAAGAAATAGGGGAAGAGGAGAGAGGGAGGAGAAGAGAGCTCGGTGGAGGCCAAGAAACAGAGAGGGGGGGGGGGGGGCGGACCAGCAGTGCTCTGTTTTCAATCTGAAAACAGAGCATTACGGTTCTTGTGTTTTTTTTTTTCTTTTTAGTTTTTTTTTTTTCTTTAAGAGTTTATGTTTTTAATTGGTGTTTAGTCGTTTTGTTTTGAGTATCATGTTGTTCTTATTTATTTATTTTTATTTTAATTGAGAGCAGTGTTTTTAGTAAGAGTTTTATTTTGAGAGCATGTTGTCTTGAGGTTTTTAGTTTTAGTTTAATAGAGAGATCTATTTATGCTAAAGATTTTAATTTCTATTGTTTTTAATTTCCGTTCTCCAAATTCTGTAATCTTTCTTCTTTGTTATGCAATACAATTAAATCTTCCTTCATTCAATCGATGTTCTAGTCTTCAATATTCCTAGCACTGTTTTCATCCATTTTATGCCAGAGTTTTCTTTTTCATTAAATATATAAATGATCCTCGAATTTAAGTACCTGTCTTTCCGTTAATTTCAAGCATAAAACATTCTCCGGTAGACCAGAGAATCATTCAAACATCCTCATAATAATGTTTTTCTTTAAGTTATTCGAAACTCGATTTTGAATCCGAGTGAACGTTCTAATTTTTTAGCAACTCCAACTGCCTCCCTGTGGATCGACCTCTTACAGCCACTATTCTTCGAGTAGAACAGGTAAGAGTAAATTTAAAATTAAACTTTGTTCGTCGGTTCTAACAACGATCTGTCTAGCATATTTTTAGTTAGACAGGAATCGGACGAACAAAAGGGAAAACCAACGGTGTTAGGTTGTGGTTGGTGAGCCTTTGGAAAAACCAACTGGGTTGATTGTGAACCCGAAAAACAATCATTGTAAGGTTGTGGTTGGTGAGCCTATGGAAAACCAACTGGGTTTGATTGTGAACCCGGAAAAACAATCGGTTGGTTCTAGTCGGTGAGCCTGTGAAAACCGACCGAGTTCGTTGTTATCTCGCAAAACAACAAGTTGGGTTGTGAGCTTGTAAAACAACCGGCTGTAATCTGTAGGATTATAGTGAAATTCCCAAGAGATCTTGGGGAGTGGATGTAGGTGCTGGGGTGCACCGAACCACTATATGTTTGTTGTGTTTGTAATGCCTCTTGTCATTGTCTAACTTACTCACTTACTTACTTAGATAAATTGCTTGCTTAACTCTTATCCGCGCATCCTTTAGTTGCAAGCATATTCAATCAAGTCACATTCTATACATCAAACTGTTGCTAAGTTTAAATTTCACTGTGCATCTATACAACTTAGCATAATTAATTGAAAAGTTTTAGAAGTAGTCTAAAAGTTTTAAAAGACCCAATTCACCCCCCCTCTTGGGTTGTATCTACTGGGCAACATACTGCATATTTCTAACTGCTTTCTTCATCTTATTCACTGCTTTATTTGTGCAACTTTAATTCCACTGCTAAGTCTACAAGTTACTAGAAGATAACTGTAACTCATTCACTTCACGCTATTAATTTTAAAAGATCCAATTCACCTCCCCTCTCGGGCTGCACCTCTAGGCAATAGAGATTGATGATAAGTCTTTGTTTTCATCTCCAATATTTTTTTTGAGCTTTCTTCCTGATTTAAAGACTTTAGAGTACTTTCTGCAAGCTCAATATTAGTCTTGCAATTATGGTCAAGTAATCTAATATGGAATTTTTCAAAAATATCAAAAGTTGCTTCAAAAGAATCCCATATTTCTTTGGCAGATGAGTATGTGCAAATATGATTAAAATTATTTTCACTAAATGCACAATAAAGAATGTTCATTGCCTTAGCAGTTAGCTCAGCCAAATTCTTGTTGAACACATTCCATTCATTTTCATGAATATTTTCAATCCATTTAGTGGGTGTGTGTAGGCCATTTGTAATGATATTCCATAACTCATAATTTTGTAATTGAACAAAGATTTTTATTCTAAGTTTTTATTGAATATAGTTAGTTTCATAAAATAGTGGGGGTCTGTTTGTGGAAAGTCTATTAGAAAATAACACATTATGCGGGGCTACCATGATCTTTGGCTCTAGTCAGTTAAGACTATAAATGATAAGAGAGCACGTGCTCCGATACCAATTGTTGGCCAGATGGCAGCCCAAGAGAGGGGATGAATTGGGCTTTTAAAGCTTTTAATTACTTCTAAACTTTTGAGTTAATTAAGCTAAGTTATATATAAAGGAAAAATTTCTCGAGTTGTCCGATAAAATCGGATGCCAGGCATGAAAATTAGTTTTTTTTTATAACAATTATAAATCTTAAACATACTAATATGTAAACCATACCTCAATCCCGCAGCGAAAGATGGTCGAGGTAGACCGGATCTAGATCTTTGAACGTTGCTTCGCGAGGCCTGGATCTGCAAGCCCTCTACTTCGCGCGCACGTCGAGCTTCGCAGGAAGGTTGGACGATATCTGTATTTTGCAAAAACACTTTTGCAAAAAGGACCCTAGAAGAAAATACTTTTCTTTTTTTCTCCTTCTTCTTCTTCCTTCTCCCTCGTTTCCAACCCGAGAGCTTCGATTCTGGACCGATCGTAGAGGAGAAGAGAGGAGACCAGAAAATCGGATCTGGATGCTACCCACTGGAGAGAAGATTGAGAGAGAAGGACCACTTCTTCTCTCTTCCTCTTCTCCTTTAGAAAACTCCCACCGAAGCCTCTGTCTGTGAATTTTCTTCCAAAGATTTCACAGACAGATTCACTCTATCTTTTCCTCTCTGATTCGTTCTCTGTTTCAAGAGGAAAATGTTGGTCTATCTATAGGCCAACGCAGAGAGGATTTAAGAGGAGTTATGAGCTACCGTTATCGATTTAAATATAAGATTCGTAACGTTTTGTTTCAAAAACAAACATGGAGAAAATCGCCCAATGTTAGAAGTATGCCCTAGAAGCCAATCTGGCTAACACATTATTAATTCTGAGACATAATTTTGTACTTGACTTTATTATTATTGATTAATAAATGGGCATTCTTTTTATTCATATTGTTTATGTGTCTATGAATCGTCCAAGGAATTAATAAGATGATGATACATATTCTCAAGAGTTGAGAATTTGAGCCATGTATCATTGGTGATTAATTTCTAAATGCTCCTGATCAATGGATCATCATGAGGATGGTGATCGATCTGATCAGTGCACACATCGCTTTCCTTATGGATGGACGAGACTCGAGTCCACAGTGTAGGGACACTGAAGTGATAGTGCAGGTGCTTGTTAAAGAACAAGGGTACTGAGCGTAACCAAGACAAGAAGCCACTTGGATGTCTATCCACTCGTCAGTGACTTGCTTGATGTTGCAGTAGTGTGACTGATCCTTTGACCTGCAGTGCTTCGGCTACTCATAGTGAGGTTATTGTAGTTTGACTGCACATACACATGGTCTCTAGTCATATGGGTCCTTGTTGTGTAGATTGGCTGCAGTAGGTTCACTGTAGGAGTAGGGTATGCACTTACATGGAATCTATCGACCTTGATAGATGAGGAGTGATCCTATGTGATTTATTAGACTGAGTTTTAAGACCTTGGCCAGGGCAGAATATATAGTGGAAAAGAGTTTTCTACTCTCGAACTCAAGTCGAATAAATCTAGACATATGACAGACAACGAGGTTTGACGAGTTATCCATGACCTCCGGTCTGTAGGGATCCATGATAGAAGGACTGTATCACACGACAACTGCACCTAGAGGTTCATCATTTCATTCTGCTGGGTGGCCACTACATGCTGCTAGGTGTCACTGGTGGATGGTGGGACTCATAGGGATTCTCTTGATGATCGATAAACCCTAATGAGTTGAGTTGGAATCGTTCCAACCCATTGAAAGGAGTTTTCAATGATATTGTGATAGAGATCACAATATATCTCACTACCAGTCAGAATAGAACCTATGGGGTCACACACACTAGAAGTATTGACCGATCCGATGGTTGAATAGTGATTATGAATCACGAGTAATCAATTTGATTGATAATCAGTTGAAGAAGGAACACTGGGAATTAATTAATTGAACTTAAAATACGAATCCTACTTGGAGTAGGATTCCTAGAGTCCTAATTGGATTAGGACTGGGAATCCTATTTGGACTAGGACTGGGAGTCCTACTTGGAGTAGGATTCCTACAATCCTAATTAGATTAGAATTTTGAATTCAATTTGGATTCCTACTTAGAATAGGATTCCTAAGAAGTCCTAATTGGATTAGGACTTCGGATTCAAAGTAGAGTCCTAATTGGATTAGGACTAAAATTAAATAAGTCCTAATTGGATTAGAATTTCTTAAGTACTAATTAATTATTAATCTAATGAATTATGATGACTCCTAATTTGATTAGGATTGAAAGGTTCAATTGAGTCATGGTTCAATCAAATCCTAATTGGATTAGGATTTGAAGGAAAAACAAATAGGTGCACCTAATCCTCTTTGGAAGAGGACTAGACCACCTTGCATTAGACCCCACGCCCCACTTGATTGGATCAAGTAGGGCATGCGTGATGAGGAGAACCTCCTCCTTCGCCGAAATCAAAGAGAAGAGAAGAGGGGCGTGCGCCCCTCTTCTTGGCTCCAAAAGGAAAAACATAAAGCTCCTAAAATGTAGGAGCTTCATGTGTCTTTATAAGGAGGTAAAGGAACAAAACCTAAGTGAATTCGTTTCCCCCTCCTTTCAGCCGTGAGCCACCCTTTTCTCTTGGGTTTTCAGCCGCCATCAGCAAAGGAAAAAGAAGAGGAGCCGTGCGCCTCCTCTTGGCCTTCATCCTTGGTTCCAACGCAGGGAAATCAAAAGGCTGCAACTAGCCTTTTGATTCTTCTCCCTGGAGTCTTCTTCTTCTTCATCCTCCCTCTGACATTCAAGAGTTGATTGAGAAGGAGGTGATCAGCCATCAAAACAAATCTCTGCAAGGGAGCTAGCACCCCGGGGAGATTAGAGTGTTTGGATTGGTTCTCTGCTTCGTGTGGATACCCGTAGAGGCCAGATGCGTGTGCGGCTTCAAGCGAACCTTCTTCCAAAACCATGAACTTCAGTTTGCGGTGATCATCTACCCGCACAAGGTGAAGATCTGGTCTTCCTAATTGTTTAAAAAGTTTTAATCCTAATCCATCTATGAACGATTTTTGAAATAACGTTCATGAGATTAACGTATGACCCCGTGCATACCTCTTCCGCTGCATCTGAAATTTTTTTTAATTTTCTGCGGCATGGGCGGGTTTCCAACAGTGGTATCAGAGCGTAGGCTTCGTAGATTATGATTAGGATTAAAAGGATCAAGGCATATTAGATCTGAAAATTAAAGGATTATGCCTGCTGATTTTTATGCATGCAGAATTTCAGGTTGCAGAATTTTCTGCATGCTGAATTTTGGTATGCATTGATTAATGATTCTGTTATGTAATTAATATGATTATAATTATGGATCAACGAGTTGATTACAATTGAACCTAAGGGATCAAGATCGAGTCAAGAGTTGAAGACGATCAAACCAATTGACGTGCATGTGCTTGTACTATGACCCATCCTGGATCCATGATCATCACCAGTTACATTTACTTGCTTATATATATGCCTGGATGTTTAATGTTTATGCCTATGCATAGCGAGTAGATGGAAGTGTGCATAAGATGCGAGTTGCCAATCGAAACAGACCTAAACTAAAACCTCCTCAATCAAGTCGAGAGTGAACCAACATGAGCGGGTCATATTAGATTAATTGATCTAATTGGTGTCTAGGAAAGCATGAAAGGTGGTTACTTAATTAGGACCTTACTCTCTGAGTAAGGGGAGCCTCCCACCTGCTTACCTGGCCAATTGTTCGATTACCTCTTATGAAGAGCTCAAGTTGCAAACACTAAGACCTGATTAACCGATATTAAGTCAATAAGTCTTCCACTGTAGTAGAGCTGCTAAGGTCTTTCTGATGTTGATTTTGCCTCGGCTGGATACAGTGGGCAAGTTGCATCGGGAGGCTGGACCTCTCTATAGACATGAGATGTTGTAGGGTAAAGGTGGGGTTGGGCACCAATAACTGTTAGGTGAGGATCCAATGACGACTTTATTCCTATGGTTATACGGTGGGTCTGACTTAACTAAGAAATGGGACCAATAACTGTTAGGTGAGGTCTTCATGGCTTAGAGACAAAGTTGCACTGCAACATACTTGAGAAGCATTGTACAAGAGTTGTACACTCATCCATCTATGTGTCACCAATAACTGTTAGGTGAAGTGCTATGTAGATTGGTGAGACCACAGTACCCACTAGAATCCCTAGTCACGTAGGATTTCCGTTTCCCTATCAGGAGAGTGTGAGGGATTCAAGAAAATAGTGGGAGGTACATTTGTTCTAAAAGACCCTAGAACAAATTAGGATCAAGTACAAAATTCTAACTAGAATCTTTACTCTCTGAGGATTATAAAGTCAGCTTCTATACTTTTAACTCATATCCTATAGAACAACCGTTTGACCAAAACCCAATTATAAAGACTGGCTCAGCAAATTTCAAAAATAATTTTGAATTATGAGAAATTAGGATATGTGCTAGACCATGGAATCCCCGTGTTACCAATCTGTCCGATCACTGATCAGCGTAAGACGCATGCTAAAGTGGACGAACAATGACAATAAAGTTAGGTGCTACACAATGGCATCCATGTCCAAAGAATTACAATGCCAGCATGAGAACATGAAGACTGCCGGGACATATTAAATCACCTGCAAGAGTTGTATGGTGATCAGAGTCGCACAGCATGTTTTGAAGTGTCCAAGAGGCTCTTCAAGGCAAAGATGCGCGATGGGCAGTCTGTCCATGATCATGGTTTGACCATGATAAAGGACTTAAAGAAGCTTGAGAAGCTCGGCATGACCATGCACAAGGAACTGCAAACGGATTTGATCCCGTAATCCCTTCTAGCTTCATATGAACAATTTATAGTAAATTACCATATGAACAAGATTGTATGCACCAAAACAAAATTGTTAAAAAAATTGGTAACTACCTTAGGGACGTTGAAGAGTTCAAGGGGCATCGTTCTCACTGTTGAGTTGGTTTTTACTTCCAAGAGAGAGTCTATTTGGAAGAAGAAAAAGCCTGCGAAGAAATAGAAGACCGAGAAAATGCCAAAATAAGGAAGTTCCAAGAAAAGGCCAATTGCAAGGAAAAATGTTTTCATTGCATCATGGACGGCCATTGGAAGAGGAACTGTCCTACATACATGGAAAAGCATAAAGAACATAAAGGGTGACAGATCTTCAGAAGGTATGTCAGATATGCTCAGGATACTTAGGAACTGTTACCTGTTGCTAGCAGAATTTGATTTCTGAATCTTAGCACAGAAAGATCTTTATAAGACTACTATTCCATTTATTTGAGAAATAAATTGGTTCAATGTGGTTTTATGATTGACAGTCTCTATCACATACATATGGATGTATCTTGTGAATATATCTGAGCAAACAGTGAATACCATAGGATCTAAAAGATCCTGAAATGAAATAAATCTAAAGTATTTATGGCACCTCAGGCTTGGCCATATAGGAGAAGACAGAATAAACAAATTGGAGAAACATGATGTTTTGGGCTCATTGACTTTCGAGTCATATTCGATTTGTAGATTCTGCCTTCAAGGAAAGATGGCTAAGTTATCCTTTGTAGGACACAGGGAGGACTAAAATACTTATCCCAGTACACACTAATGTGTGTGGCCCATTCGATGTGCAGGCTTAGGGGTTATAATTTTTTACTTCATTTACCGATGATTACTCACGATATGGATATGTGTATGACACACAAAATTTGAAACTTTTTGAAAGGTTCAAAGAGTTTTAAATATGAAGTAGAAAAACAAACAGAAAAACTCATTAAAGGTTCTTCGATCAGATCGAAGAGGTGAATACCTTAGTGGAGAGTTCCGTGCTTATCTCAAAGAGAATGGTATAGTTTCATAATGGACTCCTCCTAGTACACCTCAGCTCAACGGAGTGTCAGAGAGGAGGAATCGAACTCTATTGGATATGGTCCGATCCATGATGAGCTTCACTGATTTACCCTTGTTTCTTTAGATAGATGCCCTATTTTCAGCTATTTACTTATTGAATAGAATTCCCTCTAAAGTCCGTTCCTACCACACCATATGAGATATGACATGGTAAGAAGCCGAGTCTTGGTCATCTCAAGATTTGGAGATGTCCAGCCCACGTCAAGCGACAACAGGCGGACAAGTTAGAGGATAGGACAATTAATGCTCGTTTTATTGGATATCCTGAAAGAGTTATTAGGATACGATTTTTACGTCCCAAAGGATCACAAAGTGTTTGTGAGACGCCATGCTATCTTCATGAAAATAGTTTATCCTTGATAGAGGCAGTGGGAGAAAAAATGAGCTCTAAGAAAAAAGTCTCTAAAGAGCAACGAGCCATTGTGCCTATAGAACCTATTCATATTAAGCCAGTACACGTAGTACCTCCTCCACCTCGTAAATCTAGTAGGATCTCCCGTCCGCCTGAAAGGTACTTAGGTATGCTTACAGAGGATGTAGAGGAAGTATTCCCTCATGGGAGATAGGGATCAAGGTAAGGATCCCAATACCTACAATGAGGCAATGTTAGACATCGATTCCGGGAGATGGCTGGAAGCGATGAAGTCAGTGATGGACTCCATGCATTCCAGCCAAATCTGGATCTTAGTGGATCACCAGAAGGTATAGTACCTATTGGGTGTAAATGGATCTACAAGAGAGCATTAAGTTTGGATGGCTAGGTAGAGACCTATAAAGCAAGGCTAGTGGCGAAAGGTTATAGTCAGTGCGAAGGCACTAATTATAAGGATACTTTTCACCTGTAGCATTGCAAAAGTCCATTCGAATATTACTTGCTGTTGCAAGCATATCATGATACGATGATGGTGATCACAAGGTCTGTAAGCTGCAAAGGTTCATCTATGGACAAAAACAAGTATCTCAGAGTTGGAACACTCGTTTCAACAATATAATCAAATCGTTTGATTTCATCAAGAATGAAGAGGAATCATGTGTCTATAAGAAGTTAGTGGGAGGACTATTGCATTCTTCCGTATTGTACGTGGATGATATCCTTCAAATTGGCAATGATATTTCCCATGCTAACTTAGGTCAAGTTTTTGGTTTGTGTAAGGAATTCTCCATGATAGACCTTGGGAAAGCATCCTATATTTTCAATTAAGGTCTATAAAGATAGATCTAAGAAGATGCTTGTCCTATCACAGCATATGTACATAGAGGAAGTGCTGAAGAGGTTCGGCATGAAAAACCTCTAAAAGGAGATTATTACCCCTTAGGCATGGGATAAATCACTCCAAGAAGATGTGCCCCAACACATCTGAAGAGATTCAACAGATGAGCAAGATCCCTTATGCTTCGGCTATAGGGAGCCTCACATATACCATGCAATATACGTAATTTGATATAGTACATCCTGTGAGTGTCACGAGCATATATCAGTCAAATCCAGGCAAGAAGTGCAGGATAGCTGTGAAGAACAGTCTTAAGTATTTGAGAAGAACTAAGGATATGTTCTTGTCTTTGGGAGAAGATAAGAGTTGAAGGATGCACACATATTGATGATAGAAAGTCTACATCAGAAATATGTGCAATGGTGGTCAGTAAATTGGAAGAGTTCCAAATAACCAATCATTGTAGATTCTACCTTAGAAGCTGAATGTTAAGCCATCTCTAGGGTGCAATGGAAATCTTTTGGTTTAAGAAAGTTCATTGCAGAGTTAGGTGTAATGTCATCAGATGTCATAAACATCTACTGCGATAACAAAGGCACCAATAGCACTAGCTAAGGAGCCCAAGGTCTCACCAGAAAACGAAGCACATAGAGCGGCATTAACCTAATAAGCCGACTACCTCGAAACGAAATAAGTAGAGGATCAGAGAGTAGACCTCTACAGAAAATGTGGCGGACCCATTTACTAAACAGCTAAGTCGGCAGAAAACTGAAGCGCATCTTGAGAAGATGGGGCTTAGGTTTATGGCTGATTGGCTTTAGTGCAAGTGGGAGATTGTTAGAAGTATGCCCTAGAAGCCAATCTAGCTAACACATTATTAATTCTGGAACATAATTTGTAAGCTTGACTTTATTATTATGATTAATAAATGGGCATTCTTTTCAATTCATATTGTTTAATGTGTCTATGAATCATCCAAAGAATTAATAAGATGATGATATATATTCTCAAGTTGAGAATTTGAGCCATGTATCATTGGTGATTAATTTCTAAATGCTCCTGATCAATGGATCATCATGAGGGATGGTGATCGATCTGATCAGTGCACCATCGCTTTCCTTATGGATGGACGAGACTCGAGTCCACAGTGTAGGGAACTGAAGTGATAGTGCAGGTGCTTGTTAGAGAACAAGGGTACTGAGCGTGACCAAGACAAGAAGCCACTTGGATGTCTATCCACTCGTCAGTGACTTGCTTGATGTTGCAGTAGTGTGACTGATCCTTTGACCTGCAGTGCTTCGGCTACTCACAGTGAGGTTATTGTACTTTGACTGCACATACACATGGTCTCTAGTCATACGGGTCCTTGTTGTGTAGATTGGCTGCAGTAGGTTCACTGTAGGAGTAGGGTATGCACTTACATGGAATCTATCGACCTTGATAGATGAGGAGTGATCCTATGTGATTTATTAGACTGAGTTTTAAGACCTTGGCCAGGGCAGAATATATAGTGGAAAAGAGTTTTCTACTCTCGAACTCAAGTCGAATAAATCTAGACATATGACAGACAACGAGGTTTGACGAGTTATCCATGACCTCCGGTCTGTAGGGATCCATGATAGAAGGACTGTATCACACGACAACTGCACCTAGAGGTTCATCATTTCATTCTGCTGGGTGGCCACTACATGCTGCTAGGTGTCACTGGTGGATGGTGGGACTCATAGGGATTCTCTCGATGATCGATAAACCCTAATGAGTTGAGTTGGAATCGTTCCAACCCATTGAAAGGAGTTTTCAATGATATTGTGATAGAGATCACAATATATCTCACTACCAGTCAGAATAAAACCTATGGGGTCATACACACTAGAAGTATTGACCGATCCGATGGTTGAATAGTGATTATGAATCACGAGTAATCAATTCGATTGATAATCAGTTGAAGAAGGAACACTGGGAATTAATTAATTGGACTTAAAATACGAATCCTACTTGGAGTAGGATTCCTAGAGTCCTAATTGGATTAGGACTGGGAATCCTACTTGGACTAGGACTGGGAGTCCTACTTGGAGTAGGATTCCTACAATCTTAATTAGATTAGGATTTTGAATTCAATTTGGATTCCTACTTAGAATAGGATTCCTAAGAAGTCCTAATTGGATTAGGACTTCGGATTCAAAGTAGAGTCCTAATTGGATTAGGACTAAAATTAAATAAGTCCAAATTGGATTAGGATTTCTTAAGTCCTAATTAATTATTAATCTAATGAATTATGATGACTCTTTATTTGATTAGGATTGAAAGGTTCAATTGAGTCATGGTTCAATCAAATCCTAATTGGATTAGGATTTGAAGGGAAAACAAATAGGTGCACCTAATCCTCTTTGGAAGAGGACTAGACCACCTTGCATTAGACCCACGCCCCACTTGATTGGATCAAGTAGGGCATGCGTGATGAGGAGAACCTCCTCCTTGGCCGAAATCAAAGAGAAGAGAAGAGGGGCGTGTGCCCTCTTCTTGGCTCCAAAAGGAAAAACATAAAGCTCCTAAAATGTAGGAGCTTCATGTGTCTTTATAAGGAGGTAAAGGAACAAACCCTAAGTGAATTCTTTTCCCCCTCCTTTCAACCATGAGCCACCCTTTTCTCTTGGGTTTTCAGCCGCCTTCAGCAAGGAAAAAGAAGAGGAGCCGTGCGCCTCCTCTTGGCCTTCATCCTTGGTTCCAACGCAGGGAAATCAAAAGGCTGCAACTAGCCTTTTGATTCTTCTCCCTGGAGTCTTCTTTTTCTTCATCCTCCCTCTGACATTCAAGAGTTGATTGAGAAGGAGGTGATCAGCCATCAAAACAAATCTCTGCAAGGAAGCTAGCACCCCGGAAAATTAGAGTGTTTGGATTGGTCCTCTGCTTCGTGTGGATACCCGTAGAGGCCGGACGCATGTGCGTCTTCAAGCGAACCTTCTTCCAAAACCATGAACTTCTGTTTGCAGTGATCATCTACCCGCACAAGGTGAAGATCTGGTCTTCCTAATTGTTTAAAAAGTTTTAATCCTAATCCATCTACGAACGGTTTTTGAAATAACATTCATGAGATGAACGTATGACCCCGTGCATGCCTCTTCCGCTGTATCTGAAAATTTTTTTAATTTTCTGCGGCATGGGCGGGTTCCCAACACCCAATTCATCCAATAACAGTCAGATTTCAAAAATCAAATTTAACCGAAATGTAGCCGGATCAAAATCGAACATTCCGGTCCAGACGGCAGAGCAGCTGGAGGCCAGACGGTGGCGCGGCGTGGCTTTGAACTAAGGATGGAGAATACTCTGTTTTGCTCCAGGCATTTCTTTTCCATCGCGGCTCACAAGCAACTCTTAAGGGTCCATGAGCTTAAGGGTCATGGGTCCACAAGAGTTTAAAACAGGTCAGCCGTCAACCATTTAAATGAAAAATGGAGATTAGCCAAATAGGAAATGGGTTAGCCCATTTTGTAATAAAGCAAGCCTATTTGGTTCTAAACCAAATTGACAGCCCATTTGAATGATTTTTGACCCGAAAAAATTCCCACATGAGTCCGACTCATGGGAGATTCAATTAGGTCCAATTTCGGCTCGATCCAAGTCCAACTTAGATCAAAACAAATACGACATTAAATTCCAATTAAATCGTGATCGAGCCCAATTACACTAATTGAGACCCAATCAAATCCAATCTCAACAATTGAGTCCTGATCAAGTTCAATTACATTAATTGAAACTTGATTGACCCGAAATACATACTTAATTAGTTGTTCATCCATGAAATTTAGCATGTACCTCATGTTCAGTGCTAGCTGAACATAGACAGAACACTAAGCCGGTAGTACATGGACTACTCCATGCACTAATCGAGGTGACCATCTAGAAATGATACCCGACGTCCCGGATAGGTCGAATATGCGAAGCAACATTCAGGAACCTAGACGTATGGTTGTTGCATAATTCATCCCTATGACCATCGAGCTCAAGATGACCTCAGAGTGGACTGTCGAACTCTAGGTCCGGTCATCCATAGTGTATTTCAATTAATCAAATCAAGTGACCTATCACTTGGTTTACCCTGGCCAAGGTTTTACTGAATTGAAATACAATGAGACATCAACTCCTAAAATCTGGAGCGGTCAATCCCATCTTGACTCATACACAGACTTTGCGAGTACTTGACTGCACCAAGCATCCTTCCGATCCCTGAATTAGAAATTCAGGTCATCCAGTGCCTAAGTACAGTGAGTGCTTGCAAGTCACCGTGACAGTCTCAAGTCTAAAAGGTACTTATGCCCATACGCTTTGCGAGGTAACTTCCGACAGTGGAGTGCTACGCAGGTGAGTCACTGTTCAGTGACGATGTACTCCTACATCTCACCTGTATGCCATACAGTGTCTCCACACTCCTTGGTTTAAGAGGACAACCAACTAAATGGCACACAACGACCTATACTTGACATAGCTATCGTCCAATTGACAGCTCATCATTTGGTCACGAACTGGTTTAAGGACTAAATGATAAAACCTCCTTTATCCACTAAATTAGTCCTAAGGACTTCATCACAATACACAGGAGTTCAATTTGAAGATGTAACACTTGTGATGAATAGAAAATTGTCAGAACAAATTTTTATTCATTTTAATAAAACATATACATAATCCAATTTCTTACAATTAAAAATTGGTTTTGGGACACAATTCTCAAAAACTCCCACTTTAGACTAAAGCCAATTTGTACAGTATCTTATACCCATCTTCGATTTGTGATAATCGAACTCCTTTACAGAAAGGGCTTTAGTGAATGGGTCAGTTAGGTTCTCCTTTCCATCGATCTTCTGAAGATTGACGTCACCTTGTTCCACGATCTCTCGTACAAGGTGGTAGCGACGCAGAATGTGCTTGGTCTGTAGTGAGACTTTGGCTCCTTTGCTTGTGCATTGGCTCCAGTATTGTCACAATACAAAAGAACTGGATCGTTGATTGAGGGAGCAACACCAAGTTGATTTACAAACTTCTTGATCCAAACAGCTTCCTTTGCCGCATCTGATGCAGGCAACATACTCTGCTTCGCATACGGAATCGGCTACTAAATGCTGCTTGGAAACTTTCCAGCAGATTGCTCCTCCATTCAGGGTAACACAAATCCTGACATACTCTTACTGTCATCATGGTCTGACTGAAAACTAGAGTTTGTAAACCCCACAAGTTTTAAGTCAGATTCTCCATAGATTAACCATTGGGCCTTAGTATTTCTCAAATACTTAAGGATGGTTTTCACCACCTTCCCTATGCTTCGGCAGTAGGGTCGATCATGTATGCTATGTTATGTACCAGGCCTGATGTAGCTTATGCCTTGGGTATGGTAAGTAGATTTCAGGCAGATCCCGAGGAGGATCATTGGAAAATTGTGAAAGCATTCTCAAATACTTGAGAAGGACTAGAGATGTTTTTCTGATTTATGGAGGATCAGAATTAAATCTAGAAGGCTATTTAGATTCTAGCTTCAATCTGATACAGATGATAGCAAGTCAATCTCTGGATATATCTTCACTTTGAATGGTGGAGCTGTGAGTTGGAAGAGTTCCAAACAGCAAACTGTAGCTGACTCAACTACTGAGGCAGAATACATAGCTATTAGTGAAGCTGCTAAGAAAGCAGTCTGGATGAAGAAGTTCATCACAGAGCTGGATGTAGTTCCTTGAGATTGCGACCAGTTCCAGTTTATTGCGATAACACTGGAGCTGTTGCACAGGCTAAGGAACCAAGGTCTCATCATAGATCCAAGCACATTTTGAGACGCTTTCATCTTGTTCGAGAGATAATCGAAAGACAAGATGTCCAGATTGAACGAGTAGACACAAAGAACAATATAGCAGACCCATTTACTAAAGCTTACCACAGCAACCATTCAATCGTCATCTCGGATTGTATGGGGTTAAAATATAAGGGCGATTAGCTTTAGTGCAAGTGGGAGATTGAAAGAGTAGATGCCCTATAAGCCAATCATTTGATGGTTTCTCTTTGTAATCCTCCAAATCATGTACTTTGATACTCTTTAGTATGTATCAATAAAGGCATTGTATTTCATCATTTGCTGCTTATCTGTTTTATTATTGAATGATCAACCCCATAAATTAGGACATTTGTTTTAGGATTATGATGAGATCATACCAGTGAGACCTAAAATTCAAAAATTCTAACTTAGAATATTCCCAGTCAAATTGGAATATTGAGTCGGGAGAATCAATATTACTGGAAAGACTGGCACATCTTATGTATGTATGCTCGATGTAGAGGGTGATTGATCTCACAATCACTTGTGTGAAACACTAATACAAAGATGTGGGTGCTCATTAGAGGAATGAGTTCACTGAAATGACCAGCCATGAGAATATCTTATGGATTCTTACTTAATTGTCAAAAGATGGTTCTCATAGTGGGAGTTGTGCAAGTGATCCTTAGACCTGAGATCACCATGGTACCTTGTGCACTTGAACCTATATTTTGGTTTACCCTCATTCACGACATTGCGTTGTATACGGGGTATTCTAGATATGGTGGATTTTGTACGAAGGTTGTGAGTAGGTCAACAAGGAATCAGTCACTTCTAGTAAGAGAAGGTAACATCCTACTTACTCTAATCTTATGATGATTCAAGAAGCCTTTGATAAAAGCAAAATAAAAATTAGAAAGAGTTTCTAATATTTCATTATTTGAATTATCATATAAAAGATTGAGAGAGACATGAATAAGTGATTGAGTTTGATATTGATCCTTACTCATGCACTTATTCAGGATGTAGTATGACTGAGGGATTGAATTGCACGGTAACTTGCTACTCAAGGGTATGTTTGGATTTGTCCATTACATTCCTCATCTTCCGGGTAGACATGATACTTTGCTAGATATCAATCTTGTCTTGTGGGTTGATCGGATCAAAGAGTTTGATTAGATCAAAGCATTAGAAAGGTTCTGATTGCTAAGTCAGGTTTAGCACTAAATTGAACCTAAATTGGATTAGAGGTATTCTAATCAGGTTAGGTCAACTTGCACCTACACCTACTGCTAGCTAAGATAAGGAACCCAATGGATCACACACAAGGAAATTGATCAAGGGTCTAATTGGATTAGCTCATGTTTGCAAGATGAACATGCTAGCACATGTTGCAAACCCTAGCTCCTGATTCAAATTAAATTCGAATCTGATTCTTAGATTAGGTTGATCTAATATGATTAGATCATGACCTAATATGGGTTAGCCAAGAGTTGGAACCCATTTGGCTTTAATTAGACTTGATTTGATTAGTCTCACTTGGGAATTCACTATAACCCCTTGGATTACAGCCGGTTGTTTTCTAAGCTCACAACCAAACTTGTTGTTTTACGAGCTCACAACGAACTCGGTCGGTTTTTCCAGGCTCACCGACTAGAACCAACCCGATTGTTTTCCCGGAATCACAATCGAACCCTTACACGTTGGTTTTACACTCGGCTCACCAACCAACCTCAATACCCTTGATTCAATCCCCCGATTGAACCAAGCAAAGACAAGATGGAAGTAAAAGGAGTAACAGAAAAACAGAGCTTCTCAAAAGCAGATAAATAACAATATAAACAAAAGAGAAGTTAGAAGCCCTCAAACACGTTTGAGTTGGAGTAGAGTAGGGCTTCTTGAACTTCGGGTCTCCTCTTGAATGTCTGGTCGACTTGAATGCAGGAGGAGATCTCTTTCAATGTTGGGAAGAAGTAGGTGGATGCAGTTAATGTTGCTCTTCCTCTTTTCCGTTGAAAACCAGGTTGCAGAGATTGAAAGCTTGATTACTTTGAGTGGAATAGTTGTTCTCTGCCTTGCTACAGTCTTCTGTGGCTATTTAAGCCATCCCCACGGAAACTAGCCGTTAGAGACCTTTTTCTGCCCGTTCTGCACACTCTGCACAGCCTGACAATATGTCCGTTGGTGGGTTGGAGTCGACTCGCGCGATCAGGAGTCGACTCGGCTGTAGCGGGAGTCGACTCATGCTTTTCTGGAGTCGACTCGGCAACTGTTCCGGATTTGAATTAAAGTCGCCTCTTCGACTGGGAGTCGACTCGACTTGACCCGGAGTCGACTCGCCAACTTCTGGAGCTGACTTGGCATTTTCGGAGTCGGCTCATCCCATGGAGTCTGTGGATCTATTTTTGAACTTGGTCCACTCGAGTCGACTCGACAATCCTGGGAGTCGACTCGGCGCTCAGAGCCCGAACTCTCGATCTACTATCTTTTAGCTCGTCCAGTCTTGGAGTCGACTCGAACTGTTCTGGAGTCGACTCGGCTCTCAGTTTCCGAAACTTAGTCTTCTGTGTTTTTAGTGAAGCGCTGCCTTGGAGTCGACTCGAGCTGTCTGGGAGTCGACTCGAATCTCAGAGACAGCAAATTGGTCTTCTGTCTTCTTTGGGGTCGCGGTGTCTCGGAGTCGACTCGTGCAATGCGGGAGTCGACTCGAATCTCAGAGTCCGAAAAACGCTCTCTGACTTTTGCCTTGTTGTTGCCCAGATAGACAACCCAAGAGGGGGGTGAATTGGGTTTTTAAATTAACTTGAATATTTAAAACTTTGTGGATGATTAATTTAAAGCTATAGCAAGTTGTTTAACTAAAGCTAAGTGCTGTGAGTAGTGTCGGGGAAGAAGAATGAGAGACAATGCACTACAA